>NW_027507784.1:262552966-262747966 GCF_037356315.1 Lithobates pipiens | reverse complement strand
CCAGTCCCTTTCTCTGCAGCCTCTGCTGCACTGATAATGAATGGAGAGAAGACAGCAGCTTCTCTCCATTCATTAACTGAGACATCGTAATCAAAGGAGGTTACAATGTTTCAGTTATGTGAATGGACAGAGTCAGTGGTCACTGACTCTGCCATTCTGAAAACAAAGGAGCCGGGTTTCCCGGCTTCTACCTCCGCTCTCCATCCTGAGATAACAAGGGGGAGCTGCAGCACGGAGGGGGACACAGAGAAGTGGGAAGGGGGCGGCAGCACGGAGGAGAGCAGGAGATACGGAGCACTGACGCATCGGCCCCCTGCACGTACGTTGACATATTTTTGTAGTCGATATATACACACATACATTTACATTTTTTTCCCATAGTCGCCAGTGCAGTACAGCTTCATCATATAACTGGTGTGGTGGTGTTTTTGTTTTTTTAACACACTGTGACCAGTGCAACATATTACCATTGTAGCTTTCTACTACTCTGAGGAAGTGATCAGTATTTTTTTTTTTTTGCTCTATTGGATTGAGATCCGGTGACTAAGAGGCCATTGGAGTACAGTGAACTCCATTTTTCAAGAAACCAGTGGTGAGATGAGTTGAGCTTTGTGACATGGTGCATTATCCTGCTGGAAGAAGCCATCAGAACATGGGTACACTGTAGTCATAAAGGGATGGACATGGTCGGCAACCATGGCCGTGGCATTTAAATGATGCTCAATTGATACAAAGGGGCCCAAAGTGTGGCAAGAAAATTTCCCCCACACCATTACACCACCACCAGCCTGAACCTTTGATACTAGGCAGAATAGATCCACGCTTTCATGTTTACACCAAATTCTGAACCTACCATCTGAATATTGCAGCTAAAATCTAAACTCATCAGACCAGGCAACATTTTTTTCCAATCTTCTATTGTACAATTTTGTTGAGCCTGTGCACATTGCAGCCTCCATTTCCTGTTCTTGGCTGACAGAAGTGGAACCCGGTGTGGTCTGCTGCTGCTGTAGCTGGGGTTAGAAGCTCATTGGTTTCTATGGAGACGTGAGCCTGATTTTGCACTTTCCAGCTTTAGTAAATAAACCCCATTGTGTACTTAAAATTGGGGTGGTATGCCATCTCAAACCAGTCTGCCTATTCTCTGATATCAACAAGGCATTTTCGTCCACACAACTGTTGTCACTGGATATTTTCTCTTTCAGAGCATTCTCTGTAAGCCCTAGAGATGGTTGTTTATGAAATCCCAGTAGATCAGCAGCTTTTTTAAATACTCAGACCACCCCTTCTGCCACCAACAACCATGCCACATTCAAAGTCACTTGAATCTCCTTTCTTCCCCATTCTGATGCACGGTTTAAACCTCAGCAAGTTGTCTTCACCATGTCTAGATGCATAAATGATTTGAGTTGCTGCCATGTGATTGGCTCATTAGCAATTTGTGTTACCAAGCAATTAAACAGGTGTACCTAATGTGGTCGGTCAGTGCATATTCTCAATGTGGTGTAATTTTTACTTCCTACAGCTTCATTTGGTTTATAACATTTAGTTTGGTGTGAGATTTCTAAAACTTTTGTGTTGTTTGAAAACATACTATGGGCCACGATACTATGTGAGTATATGAGTTTTCACCATCCTTTAATTGTTTTGACTCTAGCACTTGTTTATTGTGTGATATCTGTTGTATTTCAGGCTAGTAATGACCAGTGGTACCTTATGAACGATTCTATTGTGTCTAGTGCAGACATCAGGACAGTCCTCAATCAGCAGGCATACCTTTTATTCTACATCAGGTATTTTCTTGCTAATGGCATACATTTTTCCACATACATTTCTCTAAAGCCTTTGATGGGGGTTTTGCCAAATAATTTTAGCATTATTCTTATTCTCTAATTTATTTTTATTTTTTTTTCCCACCCAGATCCCAAAATGTTCCTAGCGGAGATGCATCATATGCTCTCCAGTCATCCAGCCCTAATTCTCCGCAACCCAGCTGCAGCCAGAGGGCAAGTGTTTCCAAATTTTTGTTTATAGGACCTCAACAGATCATTAAGGTGAGAGCCTTTTCTAGAGCATTAACATTTAATTTGCAAGAATGTATTCCTAGGTTTTGATCCAATATATATGAATTTATGGTTTTCTTTATCATCCTTTGAGGGACTTTTATAAAATTCAGGTTATACTGCTGCCTACAGGAGGATGGTACACTGGCGAACTGAAAGTTATAAGCAAGCCCCAGTATAACCCCTCCTCTACCCAGCATACCTGAGGTTTTTTGCTAGTGTCCTAGGGGGGTGGATGCCTTCACCGAAGCTCCCCTGAAAAGTCCTTTTCTTTTTGCTATTCTAATCTTGATGACTGCAAGGAGGCTCCTTGCTATAATTCTGCTTGAGCTGGTCTGTACATGGCAGCTATCTAGGTTGACAGCTCTTCAAAACTAACTTTGAATGCCCTACCCAGACCTCACTGAACTGGATGTGTGTTGCTAGCCAATGTGATATTGGGGCACTGTGCTCTTTGTCACTTTCCTGACCTGAGTGTACACAGCAGTACAGCCACAGGTTGGCCCCAGTTTCTTAGGAACTGGTTTCTGCTGGGTGGAATGCTGCATGTGCTACGGCTTCTGAAGCATCACATAGATCTCTGGTCATTTTTCACTGCCTGTCGACAGTGACCTGGTCACCTTCTAGGCCATTTAAACCCGTCATCAGTACCTACTTTTCATCTTTTGAGTATTAAGGTCTTGCTACCCCAGGCCTAGGGTCTTTTAGAGCTCTTTAGCTGTTAAGACCGTTCTTCTACACCCGCTATTTAAGTCATTCTTATTTGAGGACTGGGAATACCCTGAAGGATCAAGATCCCTTGTGACAGTGCATCAAAGCTCTTTCCCCTTTGAGAGGGAGCATATGAATTGGTGGTCTCTTCCACCCATAGATGTAAGAGTCTTCCACATTACAGGTACACCACCAGTCTGGTTAGAAGCCCTATCCAGTTCTCGTTGGTGGGGGTGTGTCCTGCTTTTCGAACATCCTCTATGATTCCCTTAGTAGTGGCAGTTCCTCTGCCTTGCAGAGGGCTTCTCCCTAGCTATCCTTGATTCAGGGATCGGTTCCCGACATAGGCAGTGGAGCAAGCTGCGAAAGATTTTTATTTCCTGGATTGTAAATGCCCATAGGACGATTTAGATTCTCTCAGCGTTCGATTGAACAAATTTCAAAAATCTGCTTTCTACCCTTCTCTGCACCCGGAATGCTTGGGTCTGGTCTTGGACACACCCCAAGCATAAGTTTTCCTTCCTGAAAAGAAAATTCTTTCTTTGAGCCAACATTTAAAATTTGAGATCAGAGACACCCCACACTTAATGATCTAAGCCTCATTTGAGGCTGTACCTTTCATCTAATTTCATTTGCAATCTCTCCAAAAAAAAAAATCTATCGTTTTCATATACTTATTTTATCTGAAGTACCTGGTTGATCCTAGCTTTCTGACCACAGATCTCAGAAGCCAATCTGTTCTTGTGTAGTCAGTTTTCATGACTCTCCATTCAAAGGTATATGACACTGTGCAGACACACAGCATGCCCGTATTGAGTAGTTATTTTAGCCACCAAGGCCCCCCCGAGCAATCACAGCCTGCCTCTGGCACAAATCTCCATATGGTCACAGCCTGCATCTTGCTGCAGCCTGAGGAGATGATGGAATACAGGCACACTGTATCTGGGCAGTGTTCCTTAACCCCAACTCCCACTCTCGAAGTGATGCATGGTCACACAACAGAACTTTAAAACTTTGCGAAAAAGTAAGAAACGTAATTTTTGAAACGAACCAAAAGCAGTTATGGTACCTTTCACCATTATAACTGTATTAGAAAGTGTATGCAACATTTTATTTTCACAACTACATTAACAGTAGGGAAGTCTCTTTCTTGGTCACTGGAAGGTGATAAGATGCCAGTTTTTCAGATTGGGAAGAAGTGCTCTTTAACACTGGGCTCTTCTTTTGCAAAGGATACCCATCTAGGGTGTAGTCAGACAATGCCAGAGCTGTGGCATCAACCATTTTAAGGGTACACCAGGAGTCATGCAGCCTTGCGGAAGCAAGCCTGATAATCTTATAGATGAAGAAACATCGTTCACTGATCTCTGCTGTCCACATCCAAGCAGGGGACAATTGGAGGGTGGATTACCTCAGCCGCTACCGCTTAGCTCAAGGTGAATGGGCCTTTTATGCAGTTATCTTTAACTGGGTTTTTCTGAAATGGGAGACCCACGTTGAAGTTCAGGTCTTAAGACAGAGGGGTCTAGTCCTACCTTGCTGAAAGCAAGAAAAGCCAACTTCCAAAAACATCTACTGTTGTACCTGGAAATTCTTCTTTGCTTGGTGTGAGCACAGGCAATTCCATTTCAGAGTGTACTCTGTGCCTTGCATTCTGGCCTTCGTACAATCAGGTCTTGACCATAATTTAGTCCAGAGCACTGTGAAAGGACAGGTTTTGGCCTTGTTCACACTTTTTCAAAGACCTCTGGCTTTGTGCTTCCTTATCAATACCTTTTTCTTCAAGGTCTATCTTGCATCAAGCCCTGCTTGCATTTCCTTGTGCTTCCTTAGGATCTCAACTTTACTCTGCCCTGTACAAGCCACCTGTTTTCACCTGGGATGTTACCTCAGATAGCCTCTCTTGCAAAGTAGCCTTTTGGTTGCTATAAGATCTGTCAGATGTGTCTGGTGGTCCAGTTGTAAGGAGTTATTCCATAGCCATGACAATATTTCTTACGCCCAAGACCATCCTCTTTAGGTCCTGCAAGGTGGTTATCCATTCTTCTGCCATTGCAGCATTTCACCGCAAAGTTCTTGCGGCACTATTCTGAAGTTGGGTTTTTTGGCCATTGTTGGGCATATTGGTACAGTTCATTTTGTTTAGTTGCCCTCCCTTCTCGTTCATTGCTTGGGGATAGCCCACGGTTTGTTATTGCCTGTGTTCTGTACTGTATGATTAAGATGTGTGATTTTAATATGCCTGTAAGATCCATATCTTGGAGTATAGCAAATTATGGCCAGCATTGGTAATCGCCTGAAGGTATGAGCCTCTAACCTGGCTCTACTATACTCCAAGATATGGAGTTTAGAAAGTCAGTATTCTGCTTATTTCAGTCATTCTCTTAATCATCCTTTCAATGCATTATTTTCACTTTAACAGTTTAGTAAAGGTCCACTTTTGTATTTATTTTTTTGCCTTTAATAACTTGGCATGCTTTACTACTTACTAGTGGCTTGATGTTTTAATTTTGTTTTATTTCTTCTTCCACTGGTCCCAGGGTGCTCTGCGTTTTTCTACCTGTGCATTGTCAGCTGTAGATGAAAAAAACAAAACAAAAACCTGACCTGGCAGCACCTGTGCTGTGGTATAAAACTCTTTTGTTAGCACCAGTGTTAACTATCCACTATTCCAGGATTAGGAAAGCCTGTACTCAGAAATCTTGGCTAGTGTACCTTGTAGCATATGTGATTTCACAATGCAAATCTTACACAAATTAGAGACAATATGTATGGAATTAAATTGCTGTTAATCACAAATGTTATGTTTTTTTAAATTTCCTTCAGAATGTGAAACACATGAATGGGAATCGGTCACCAAAATCTGCAGTAAATGGTCCAGTTCTAAACAATAATTGTGCGAACGTTAAAAGGCCAATGGGTGGACTGCCAGTCAACCGGCAAGTGTCGATTAACTCGACAGTCAAAAAACAAAAAATTACCATCACTATCAACAAGCCGCATCCTGTTCTTCAAGGACCACCCTTTCATGATTCTCCCAATGCTGAGTCTGCAACTAGTGCAAGCTTGACATCGACTACCACTACTAAACCATGTCCAATGCAGTCTACCTCAAGTACACAATCTGAATCAAAGCATGCACCAATCAGGTTGAACCGTGGAACTTTAGTCAATGGCAAGTCTAAAGTAACGTCCAACTTGTTAGTTCCTTATGGTACAGAATCTTCTGAAGAATCTGAAGAAGAACAGAAAGGGATACGAAAGAGAAGATGGAGTGGGAAGTGTACAGATGGAGCGATTTCAGCAAACAGTCTTGGTGCACCCACAGATATGCTAGACAGGACTGAACGTTTAAAAGAGGAATCGGTAGCACCTTTAGAATCCAGTCCAGCTAATCAGATTGAGTTCACTAATCATGACACTTGTGAACCATCAATGTCCAGTTCCCACAATGGCGAAAATCATGTAGACTCTAATACATCTGTTTGCATCTGTGAATTGTCGAAGGATGTAAGTATATTACGTTATATAGTCCTGATTACCCAGATTGTATCACTGTGACAAGATTTGGAAGGAAATCCCTCTAATGGGAGCACAAAATAACTTTTGTTTGCTTTCACTATTAGAGGTAATTTCATTTTTAAATTGCATGTCACTTTATATACACACTTATTTGCTGTTCTCTACTGAATTGAGCAAAGATTGTAATGTTAGTCTGAATAAGGTATGCTCAATGAAAAAGTAACAGATGCAGTCATTGAAAACCTGTTTTGGCACATAGAATTTTGCGTATAATCATAGCACTGAGTTATTTGAAAGCAAGTCAAACAACTGTTGAGTGAATGTTGGGTAGGCATCAGATTATGGCAGAAAAATGTTCTGCTCTTTCCATCAATTAAAAAAAAATCAGTACTAGTGCTGCGCTATAAAAAAAAAAGGTGTAACTAAAAATGGAAATCAATAAAGATATATAGCTGAAAGTTCATATATAGTATCTGTGACAGATTTGGAGTGAATTAAAAAAAAAAATCAATAAATCAACGGTGCAAAAATCCAAAGTGCCTGTGCTTTCCTCCACCAGTCTCGCAGGCTGTTCACGTCACATCTGAATAAAATCAGCAGTGTTCCCCTCTGGCGATAATGGAGAAGGCTGGCGTGGTGCTGGTATTCACTTTCCTCCTTCAAATCACTTCTTCCCATGAGATAAAAACTCTGGTCATCTCACCAGATATGATGGATATGCAAAAAGAAAGCAGAATCTAGTGCTCGCCAATTAAAATGTTAATCTGCCCTAAAAAATTACACTCGCTTGCTCGCATTTTGCGAGTGAATTTTGAGGGCTGGTGAGGAATGGCTGCCTGGGAGGGGGAGGGGGGTGAGCACTGCCGGCTGGCGGGTTGTATTGGAGTCCTTTCCCCATCACTCGCAGAGGGGAGGAGAGGGCTGGATGATTCAGAGCACAAGGGACATCGCTAGCAGCTTTCATTTCAATAGCAGAGTGTTTCCTGCATTTGCTGTCGCACACAGCACGGGACGCTGAGTGGCGGGAACACACAGCAATTGAAATCAAGTGTCCCTCAGTGCTCTTATCATCCAGTCAGCAATGCTCTTCCTCTCTGCTCCCCTGCAGGATGGACACAGGTATGCAGCACGATGGACACGGGTGAAGCTGCTTTGGTAAAGTTGCTTAATTCTGCATAAAACATTTAAGGGTAGTTTAATGACATAATTTTTGAGGGCCTGTTTAGGGTTGGAATTTTGGGGCAGGGTAGGGGTTGGGTGGGGCAACTAGTAACCCTTGAGGCCTGGCTAGTAGCTCAGGACTTGAAATTTTGAGCCCTGGTTTAATAATATATAAAAAGGTAAGGTATAACACTCATAAAGATAGCATTGTAAGCCATGCAAGCTGAAACCACATTTCAGAGGCAATAGGTGTCAAGATGGACACAATGTAACATCAATATGCAGGCTCCATCCCCTACTTGGAGGAAAGTGATTACCACGCCGGCCTTCTCTATTATCCCCAGGGGGAAACGCTGCTGATTTTATTCAGATGTGAGGCAAGCGGCCTGTGGGACTGGTGGAGGAAAGCACAAGCACTTTGGATGTATTGATTTATTTGATTTATTCACTTCAATCAGTCACAGATACTATATATGAACTTTCAGCGATATATGTTGATTACCATTTTTAGTTATACCTTTATTATGATTGTTTTTTTTTTTTTTTTTTTGAATAGCGCAGCACTGTCTATTGATTATTTGCACCTTTTAAGTAAAGTGAAAACACTTGCTAGTGAAAGCTATTAAGTCAAAATTTGTATACACCGATTTATTTCATGAGAATTCCAGGTAAGGATATTTTCTACGTAGTTACATTGCTCTATACATGTAACTACTGTATGCATGTACTATACCTGGCCAATGCCCCTGGAATCTGGAAATCTCTGAAGTAGACACTGTGACTCCAGTGGTTTCCACTTGCTTTCGGGTCCCATGCCGAGTGGTTGGCTGCTGCATTCTGAACAAAGGCTTTTGGCCACTCAGTACAGGCCCTATTGAAAGAATGCTGTGTGTATGATTATCAATCAGCTGACTGTATTGTAAATCTATGCCAGAATTTGTAACAGCCACCTTATACAGTTAAACAGTCACGTTTCTTTCTGTAATGCCAGACATCCTTCAATGTGTACCAAGCAAAATATTTTTTCTTTTTGTGGCTGAGGGGATATACAGCATGTTATACAGCAGTTTTCATACCATGGTTGGTGCCTATTGTTTTGTTGGTAGTTTCTCTCAGCAGAAAGTTACCTTTGAAAATACACTATATTAGATACTCTTTTGCATCTAAGCCATTGTAAGTCCCTGGAACACAAAATAGGGTTGCAAAGGAGATTTTACCTCATGCATTCAACTCAAAGTATATGATGGAATTAATGAATTGATAAGCATTTTCAAGTCACCTCTTTTGAATCAGGGCTTGTATTTTAGCCATTGTTGTATATCGTTTTTCTTATTCCTGTTTCAGCCTCTGTTGGATTTATTTGGTTTTCAGAATCAAGTATCTTCCATAGGGGAGTGCAGAAAGCTAAGAGTCTACAGTGCAGTAGCCCACAGCAGCCAATCATATTTCAGTTTACGGTTGTCAGATCATTAAAGCACATCAGACTGTTTGCTGTAGGGTACGGCACTTCAAAGATGTTTTTTGTTTTTTTATACCGCAACATGAATTTTCAAAATGATTTACTTTAGATTAAAAAGGAATTTGCTGCTTGTATAACAAATTCAGAATATGGTGTGTTTTTAATTTTAGACTGAATCTTCATACATTCTGGTCACAGAGAACACAGCTACAACAGCAGCTTCTCCACCAAGCTATGCATGTGAAATGACAGCATCAGAGCAGAGGTAATACAGAAATATGTTTTTGTTAAAAAAAAAGGGTTTTTTTTTTTTTTTTTGCATTTACAAGCAGGTTTATACTTGCCCAAACCTCCTCTTCCCGGGTGCCCAGTCAGTACATCTGGCTCCTCTTCTCTGGTGAGTACCCCATAGGAAGCCACTTCTTGTGGGAGGACACTTATGCAGGCTAAAGCTAGCGCCTGAGCCTTGCTATCTGCGTCGTGTTACTGGCTTTGATGGCAGCAAAAGGCTCACCAGGAAGTGAAGAGAAAGCTGCTGCAGATGGGCACAGTGGTAGATGAAATGAACACTGTGTGTGGGGTGGGGGTAAGGGGAGGGGGGAGAAATACATTTTTTACCTTAATGCAAGGAATGCGTTTACCTAAAAAATGTTTAGGCTTTAGAACCATTTTAAGGTTTCTCCACCATCCATTTGAGGGATACAGGCATTCTGAAACATTCAGGTTATACTGCTTTGTAGAGGAGACTGGGTCTCTGGCAAACAAAATTTAAGCCAGCTCTTGTAACCATTTCTATACCCAGCTATTGTCTCCTAGGAGGTTGTGTGTTTTTTGTTTTTTTGCTTTTGTAATTTCGCCGTTAGACTACTAACTTCATAGTTGCATAGCTAGTCGGGTTGAAAAAAGACCATCCAGTTCAACCAAAAAAAAAACCTACAATTCCATATGCACAATCCTTCACCCACAGTTGATCCAGAGGAAGGCAAGAAAACCCCAGCAAAGCATGATCAACTTGCAACAGCAGGGGAAATAAAATCCTTCCTGATCCCCCGAGAGCCAATCGGATTTTCCCTGGATCAAGTTTACTTATAAATGTTAGTTCCCAGTCATGTGATGTACATTTAGGAAAGAATCTAGGCCTTTTTTAAAGGAATCTACTGGGCTGGCCAGAACCACCTCTGGAGGGGAGGTTTATTCCACATTTTCACAGCGCTTATTGTGAAGAAACCTTTCAGTAATTGGAGTACTTTTTATTTTTTTTTCGTTGATGTTTTCAATAAACCGTTACACCATTGGCATTTTAATTTCTTAGTTCAATAAAAATACCTCCATTGCTGATTTCTACATAGCAGCCATCTGAATTGGTGTATCCTTGGCAATCGTTTTGGAGGCCATACTTGGACCCTGCTGGACTTGGACCTTTGCAGGGCTAGCCTGCAATGTGACCTTCAGGCATTGGGCCCTGCATTGGGACCTCTGTGTACTGTTGGTGATGGAGTACTTAACGCATTCAGAGCTGTAGCCCAGCAGCCACAGTTGTGACCCTGTCTCTGAATACTCCTTTTTGGTGAGCAAGGCAGGTTGGGCTGAAGCACAAGGAACTACCAGACTGTTGCATGCCTATTCAGCCTTCACTGGCTTTAATGCAGTGGGTGTTGAGGCTGAGGGACAGAGCATGGTTGTTCTTCTCCTCCCTTCTCTACAGCTTTTAGAGGAAGCACCATCCCAATGCTGCTACTGGACCATCTTTTGAAACAGCTGATCTCCAGTCTCATTCCATTGTCCACCTACAGTAACTTTGGCTGCCTGGAAGGCAAGGCCTTGCCTCATATTGGGACTAGTTGCTTTCCGTAGTGCAGCACAACATGTCTTATTGGATGCATAGAGAGCAGTCTCTTCACTACAGGTGATAGCCCACACTTCCCTAGTGGTTCTGGGGGCTTTTATTTAAGAATTCTTCCTGCGACAGGTTGAGTGACCCCGGTCCCTTTACATGATAACCCTGAGTGTGTCTTTTCTGACTGCATTGTGTCTTCTATGGAAAGACAAGGCCAGGGGCTCAGGGCTGGCTACATGGCTGCTCTGTCTTATGATCATTTTTTCCGTGGCTCTATCCTGAGAGTAACCCATGGTTTGAAGAGAGAACCACTCAGGGTGTCAACCACTATGCAGGAGTTGGTCTGTGAGGGATGAAAGCATGCTCACCTGGTTCAGGAGAGAATGTACCAGCTGTGCAGCCTCATGGTCAGTCTACTGCAGTGTGGATGGTGTGCAAAGACTAGCGGTGGCCATATTCTGCTGGCTCCAGGAAACAATCCTCCAGTGGCCTCATAGACTGTTTTGCTTCCCCTTTGTCATGGGGGAACTCCCAGGATGTGTAGCAGGCGATGGGTCCCCCCGTGTGGCTGACAGCAGCAATCGGCTCTGGTGCTGTAATTCACACATGTGCCTGCCTCCCAACCTGTGGATAACTTAATATATCAAAGTGTGTCACCATTTCACGGGTGTGTACAGTTTTAAGGAGTGTTATGTTTTGTATCTATTTACTTGACATAATCACATCTTTTATATTTTATTAAAAAAATTTGGTATTTAATTAATTTAACATAAACACACTTTTTACCTAAAAATGTGTGTTTGATAAACTGCTACGCAAATATCTTGTGACATAAAAAAATTGCAACACATTTTATTCTAAAGGGACTTTTCTTTTAGAAAATGCATATTGTTGAAGGGTTCAAACTAATTTTCTAGCAAAAAATGCAGATTTTCACATATATGTGAGATGTCAGAGTTGACTCAGTTTTGTGGTTAAGGTAGGGGGATCATGGGTTTCCTACAGCAGAACTGAACCTAAGAATGTTAATTACCTCCTGTCCTTCCCACTCTGTACCCACAACATACACTTTTGCTGTAGTTCCAAAGTATACAAATAGAACAGAAGGGGGTTGGAGTCCCTCTTCCATGATAATTGAGTGTGATTTAACCCCAGATGTTTGGGTGCTCTTATTAAAGCTCCATAATCGGGGATGAGCTTTATATACGACTCGAACATTGGCTATTTGCCAGTCCACCGAACTGCGAACAATTTTGGGTGTTCACGGCAAATTTGGAAGCCGCAGAACACCCTTTAAAAGTCTATGGGAGAAATCAATAGTGCTAATTTTAAAGACTTATATGCATGGTATTGTCATAAAGTGGGGACCTGGGTCCTGCCCCAGGGGACATGTATCAATGCAAAAATGTTTTTTGGGAGCAGTGATTTTAATGCTTAAAGTGAAACAGTAAAAGTGTAATATTCTTTTAAATTTTGTACCTGGGGGGTGTCTATCGTATGTCTGTAAAGGAGCCCCTCAAAGCACCTTGTCCCCATGTTGATGTGAAGAAGGACCTCATTTCCACAACCCTTGCCCGGTGGTTGTTTGGGTCTGCGGCGGGCTTATCGGAATCTGGAAGCCCCCTTTGACAAGGGGACCCCCAGATCCCAGCCCCGTCCCCCATGTGAGTTGTTAATGGGGTAGTGACAAAAAGGTTAATAAAAACACAAGACTGTTCTTCTTCCTCCGCTCTTCTCGTCCCGCATCTTGCTTCAGCTTGTCACTTTTTTTGTGAAATGGTAGGGGATACCCCATTACCAATTCACACGAGGGGTCTTCCAGATTCCGATTTTCCTGCGGCCTGCCAGGTTACGTGCTCGAATAAGGGTCTGGTGTGGATTTTGAGGGGGACACCCATGCTTTTTTTTTTTTTTTGGCGCAGGGTTCCCCTTAATAGCCATACCATGGAATTTAGGAGGACCCGAACGCATTTTTTTTTTTTTTTGGTTCGGGGTTCCCCTGCCGTTTTTTATCAATGCACTTTTATGTGTATTGTGGACCGACAATTCATTGTAGCTGCGAGTTTTAAATGACTTTTTTTCCTTTAGAAATATAATTTTGCTGTTGGACTGTTCTAAACATGGGAAGCATGCGCCACTTTACAGGCATACTATAGACACCCCCAGGTACGAAATTTAAAGGAATATTACGCTTTTATTGTTTCACTTTAAGCATTATTAAAATCACTGCTCCTGAAAAAACTGCAGTTTTTAAAACTTTTTTGCATTGATACATGTCCCCTGGGGCAGGACCCAGGTCCCCAAACACTTTTTATGACAATACCATGCATATAAGCCTTTAAGATTAGCACTATTTATTATTCATGTTCGTGTCCCATAGACTTTAATGGTGTTTGAACAAATTTTTTGCCTGTTTGCATGTTCTGGTGCGAACCGAACGGGGGGTGTTCGTCTCATCCCTACTCATATTATGGAATTCTTGGAGGCTGAGCCTGTTGACATATGCCCAAATCTGAAATGTCCCGTTTTGGATTGACTGATAAAATAATCTAGAACAATAATGATCTATTCCTTTTTTTTTTTTTTTTTTTTTTTTTTCTTTTAGACCGCAGCTGCAAACAGAAAAGGCTGTGATAAAACCAGAAATCCCACCAAACGAGGAGACTAGCATCAGGTTAATGGACACTGAGAACATTGCAGAGAACAAGTCACTACCACAGTCTTCTGGATCCTCAGAAGACCACAAAAGTAACGGTGATAGACGGTCACAAAGCTTTGACAGATCCAAATATGACCGATATAGGTTGTCGGATAGGGAATCCAGACACAGGGATCACTCCAGTAGTGGACACTACAAACACAGAGACTATGACAGGCAGCGCTCACGAAGCAGAGGGAGAACTGGAGATCGCTATTCATATTACCATTCTAAAAGGGACCGATCAAGAAGCAGGGAGAAACACAGAAGACATTATTCTCCTTATAGAGATCGGGGGCATTATGATAAAGACTATTGGGCCTGCAAAGACTATAAATCAGGATGGGCCAACAGCAGGGGGCGTGATCGTGGCTATAACTTCAAATACAACAATCACTTTTATTCACGTAATTTTGAGCCCTATCACCACAGAAATGGTTACTCCAACTACCATCAAGATTATGGAAGCTCGAAAAAAAGAAAATACCATCATGATGGCAGCTCAGGAGAGGAAGACTATGAACGTGGCTTTAAACGCCAAGCCAATCACAACCGCTCACCTTCCGACTGGCCACGAGGTAAGGATAAATGATACAAAATGCTTTGCAGTGTCATACTAATTGTTTTCTCAAAGTAGGATTCTAGCCAAAATGTTATGTGATTACATGTATAATACAAACACTTGCACTTTGCCTTTCATTCCTGTTTTAAACTGATAGGATTACTTTACAAGATGTGAGGGTTTACTTACCGTAAGTTTTTTTTTTTTTTTTTTGCTTTACTCAAAAGAACAAGCTCTCCTGCAGATGTAGCAGATACAGGGAAGAGACAATTTAACACTGATGGGTGCTTACAATGTTTTTTTTAAAATGTAAAACCTTTACTCACCCCCCAAAAAAACTATCAGCTTATAAAGTGTTAGCTGCAGTTTGGCTTAACCATCTCAGCTCTGGAAGCTTTTACTCCCTTCATGAACAGTCCAATTTTGGTGCTCAGCCACTGGCAAACACACCAACACTGTACTCAAATGAACATTTTATTTTTTATTTTATTTTCACACAATTTTGGTGGTATTTCTTTTGGTAGTATTTGATCGCCACTGGGTTTTTATTTTTTGCAATATAAATGAAAAAACTATTTGAAACGCACAATCTCTTTACAAATTTATGCCACAATGTATTCTGCTACTACATGTCTCTGGTAATAAAAATAATCCCAATTAATGTATCAATTGGTTTGTGTCTACACTATCTGTGTGTGTGTGTGTATATGTGTAGAGAGAGATAGAGAGAGAGATATAGGGGGAGAGAGAGAGATATAGGGGGAGAGAGAGAGATATAGGGGGAGAGAGAGAGATATAGGGGGGGGAGAGAGAGATATAGGGGGGGAGAGAGAGAGATATAGGGGGGGAGAGAGAGAGATATAGGGGGGGGGAGAGAGAGATATAGGGGGGGAGAGAGAGGGATAGAGGGAGATAGAGAAAATTCATCAATCCTAATGTACTGATGGCCATCTTATTGAGGACCTTAAAATGCCCAGTCCAATTTCCTCCCAAATTACCTCTTTTTTGGAAAGTAGATGGGTTGAGATATTTAGTAAGCGGCATAATGAGTTTTTTTGAAGTTGCAATTTTGTCATTTTTTTTTTTTTTTTTTCTACATACTGTCACCAGTACAACACTATATGACTAGTGTGGTGGTGATTAGGGATACTAACTGAGGACAGTATGTTAAAAAATACATATATACTGTTATACAAATATTTGTAAAAAAAAAAAAGTTACTATTTATTTTTTTAACTACTCTCCAGAGTAGTTCAGTTTCACCATAGCAATCAAGTGGTCATGGATTTTCTTTTTATTTTTTTACAGCAATGTTTTCAACTGTCATGAAAGGGTTACATGTGATCTGTAATTGGCTACTGCTAATCACACGGTACAGGGTGCTGTGATTGGCACACAGCTATTACATGGTATCTGGATCAATCACAGCATCACTCTACAGAAAACACAGCTTTTATGAATAAAATAAATTTTTGCGATCATACGATACCAGGATCCGCTATCTGCTATGTCCATCAGCTGGGAGGACTTGTATGTATGTGATCCAGCCTGCACCCTGCCGCCGCCTGCAGTAAATGTACTGTGGGTCATTGGAAAGTGGTTTGATTTGTTAGTGTGTCTAAATCTGCTAGTAAATCTAACACACCCTTTCTCCCAGACTGACAATGCTGCTGTCCAAAGGTACCCCCCTGTGCTGCTTCATCAGAAGTGGGTGCACTCTTGATGCACAAGGTATATTGCTGGCTAGATCACAAGGCTAAAAATTATGGAAAAAGACAAGTAATACAGCTATCACATCTAATGATTGGTAAGCTGCAATATATTGCACTTTTTGGTTTTGGGTTTAATGCAGCTTTATGTTCTGCCTTTGTTTTTTTTTTTCTGTCTGATCTTGGTGATCTGCTGCTTCAGTCACCACCAGTTTATGCAACTGAAGATAGGAATACTGTACAATTATTTATTTTTTTCTGTTGGTCAGACCTGCCTTTTACTTGCCACTGTAAGCACTTCCATTGTCTGATTTAAAAAAAAAAAAAAAAAGACCCAGACAATGTTGCCAGGCCCTAGAAATCTAGTGTCTTTAACCCTTTAGCACTGGCCGTACACACATGCGGCCTTGCCTTTAATGGGTTATACCGGGGTGATGCACTGGGTACACACATGCGGCCTTGCCTTTAATGGGCCTTTAATGATGCAGCTGGCATCACCCTGGTACCGTTTTTTGATTTTGTTTTTTATTTGTTTAGAGCGGGCAGTTCCGCTCTTTAGGAATAACAACCGATGCGGCTAAAATCCGCTCGGCTATTATCCTAAAGGAGCAGGAGGGGACGTCCATCCGTTATCAAACCTGGTCCACGATCTGGCACTTCCTCCCACTAGACTGAGACAGACAAAGCCGGAAACGCCTTCGTTCCAGTCTCCTATATGAAAACACCGAAGCAACGTCACTTCCCGTTTACTCAGTTGCCAATGGCGCTGATTTAAAAAAAAAAAAGTCAGTATTCAGAATTGCTGTTTTTGGCAATCTATATGGGGTTTTCTCTGGCCAGTGCCGATATTAAGAAATTGCAGCGGCCGATATGATGACGATTTTTTTTTTTGGGGGCCGATATGTTAGGCGCAACCCCCCCCCCCCCCCCCCCCCCCTTCATCTCATAAAATCTAACAGACACCTTTCACACTGGGGCGTTTTTCAAAAATAGCACCTGTAAAGTGCCTGCAAAATGGCTCCCCTGCAGTCTGTGTGGAAGCCCAAGTGCTTTCACACTGAGGAGATGCGCTGGCAGGACGTTAAAAAAAAAAAAAAAAAAGTCCTGCAAGCAGCATCTTTGGAGTGGTGTATACCGCTCCTCCACCACTCCTGCCCATTGAAATGAATGGGCACAGCTGCCAAAGCGCCTGCAATGCGATTTGGCAGCAGCGCTTCACGGGCACATTTAACCCCTTCCTTGGCCGCTAGCTGGATTATATGTGCCCCTGCTAGCAGCCGAATAGCGCCGCTAAAACTAGTAGCATTTACCGTCAGCGCCTGCCCACTCCAGTGTGAAAGCAGCCTTAAGTAATAAGTGATGCAGAAAATTTCTTACATTTAAACATTTATTATAATTTAGATAAAAAAAAACTATTTTATTCCCTAGGGTCTCTGCTAAAAAAATATATATATAATTTTTGGGGGTTCTAAGTGATTTTCTAGCAGAAAATACAGGATTTTTACTTGTAAGCATCAAGTGTCAGAAAAGATTGTCTTTAAATGGTTAAACTGAGAACTCCTACACACAGAGTTCATTCAGTTCATTCATAATTATAAACATTGTATCTCTTTTCTTGGCAAACTGCCCAGAGAGGAGACAAGTCATTCCACTGAAGTCTTCAGGCAACTTGCATTGACTTCTATTACAGAAGTCACTTGC
The DNA here is from genome assembly GCF_037356315.1 of Lithobates pipiens. Classification (NCBI taxonomy): domain Eukaryota; kingdom Metazoa; phylum Chordata; class Amphibia; order Anura; family Ranidae; genus Lithobates; species Lithobates pipiens. The sequence continues at coordinate 262,730,543 of NW_027507784.1, read as the reverse complement.
AAGTTGCGCTGAAGATATAATCAGCCTTTTTTAACAGGACAATCAGCCTATGCCGATTAATTAAACCGCGCCAAATATTGGCTCACATGCCGGCCGATATATCGGTCGACCTCTACCTGTCACCACCTATTACTGTCACAGACAATGTTTACCTTCCTTGTGACAGCAATAAAAGTGATCAGAATTATTTATTTTAACCACTTCAGCCCTGGAAGACTTAGCTGCTCGATGACCAGGCCATTTTTTTTGCAATTTGGCACTGCGTCAGTTTAATTGACAATTGCGCGGTCGTGCGGCGCTGTACCCAAACAAAATTGATGTGTTTTTTCCCAAATATAGCTTTCTTTTGGTGGTATTTTATTTGCGGATTTTATTTTTTTACGACATAAACAAAAAGCACAACAAATGATAAACACTATTTTGTACTTTTTACTATATTATCCCCAGTTTCTTTTTAAAAAAGCAAGTTTTCCTCAGTTTAGGGACGATATATATTCTTCTACATATTTTTGGTAATAAAAATCGTAATAAGCGTATGATTGGTTTGAGCAAAAGTTATAGCGTCTACAAAATGGGTGATAAATTTATGGCATTTTTTTTATTTTTACTTGTAATGGTGGTGATCTGCGATTTTTATCGGGACTGCGACATTGTGGCGGACACATTGGACACATTTTTTGAAACCTTTGACAATTATACAGCGATCAGTGCTGAAAAAATGCACTAATTACTGTATAAATGTCACTGGCAGGGAAGGGGTTAACACTAGGGGGCGATCAAGGGGTTAACTGTTCCCTAGGTGTTTTAACTGTAGGGGGAGGGGACTGTGATTATAGGAGATGACAGATCGTGGTTCCTAGCCATTAGGAACTCACGATCTGCCTCTCCTCACAGAACAGAGATTTGTGTGAGGAATCTCCCTTGCTAATGTATTCTGACATCTGATTGAATGAAGTAACTGTTTGACCAACAATTCCTCACCCAGCGCCTAGATTTCCAAATCAACTTTTGTCAAGCTATGTGGTGTTGACAGGGGTGTCCACGGTTCGAACTAATGCTGATCCAGCAGGAGTTTTACAAACTTTGAGCTGTTTATGGCTGCCTTATGTCTTCCAATCGGTAAACTCTCACCAATCTCAATTCAGAGCTGTCATGTTTTCATGGGCCTTGTAGCTTTTAGAAAGAGGTTTATTTTTTTATTTTTTACTTTATTGTACATATTATTTGAGCCATAAGAATAAACTAGCATTTTCTGTGTCAAACTGTTTCTGTGCCATTTTAGTACCAGGTTCCTTTGAAGAAAGGTATGAATTAAAGTGTAGGTAAAGGGAAGCATATTACCTTACCCAAAGGTCAGCTTTAACCACTTCCCACCCGGCCAATGCACATATACGGCCAGGTGGGAGCCGTCTACTTCTGATAGGACGTTCAGGAACGTCCTTCAGAAGGAGCAGGATCGCACGTGCCCGCGCAGCGCCGCGATCCCGATGTGCTCGTGTCACCCGGACACCGCGCATCTCAGATCGGCAGGAGGGCTCTGTGATTGGCCCTCCTGATCACATGACGGCCGGGTCCAATCATGGCCGTCATGTGATGTAAACAAACAGCCGGTTGCTAGGCAATCGGCTCCTCCTCTCCTCACACAGAAGTCATCGCTGAGGAGAGGAGAGCAGATCGCTGCAGCCGGCTGATGATCAGTGAGTATGAGCTGTTTTTTACAGCTTTTTACTCACTGATTATCAGTCTAGTGTAAACACACAACACACCACACAGTATAAACACAGTCCCCACATATGTCCCCAAAACACACATGTTCCCAAAACACACATGTCCCCAAATAATAAAAACACATGTCCCTAATAAAAACATGTCCCCCACATATGTCCCACTAAAATCACATGTCCCAATGATTATCTTCACACATATGTACATGATCATTTGCGTACATATGTCTGTGATCACACAAACCAATTATTATACACTTAACGGAATTTTTTTTACCAAAAACATGTAGCAGAATACATTTTGGCTTAAATTTATGACAAAATTAGATTTTATTGGATTTCTTTTAAAATAGAAAAAAGAAAATATTGTTTTTTTTCTCCAAATTTCCGCTTTTTTTGCGCTTATATCGCAAAAAATAAAAAAACTGAGTCGTGAATAAATAACACCAAAATAAAGCTCTATTTGTGCGAACAAAATGATAAAAATGTCATTTGGGTACAGTGTAGCATGATCGCGCAATTGTCACTGAAAGCGCTAGAGCGATGAAAGCTGAAAATTGGTCTGGGAAGGAAGGGGCGAAAGTGCCCTGTATTGAAGTGGTTAAGGGAGGTTGAGCTCTTGCTATGAGAATTTTTACTGTTTACTCGACTGATGATTGTTTCTGTTTTTGTTTTAGAACGATGAGAATGAATCGCATGGCACACGTTGACTCCTGGAATCACTGGATTGAAGACTATTTGAGCACATCTTGGAGAAAGCCAGGATGGACTCTTTCAAACAGTTAATAATGCCCTCTGTTAACAACCCAAACGTGTCAACACATTCGCCGCAAACAAGCTTAAATCTCTATCATGAACCATCGGTTGCCCCCTTTCTCAGTACCAGGCGTAATTTTTTTATTTTTCACTAAAAGCTTTTGCCGTTATCCCTCTAATTCATACTTGGATGTGGTGGCTATGATAGAATCAAAAACCCAATATTATCTCATTGGCTTAGTAATTTGGTTTTCCAGGTTGTAGTCAACGTACTATCAACAGTGTGCATCATGGTCATTTGACTAAAGACCAACGTAACTGCCCATTCCTCTCGGTGTGTAAAAGCGAACAAAGTTATTGGACTTCGTGTTTCACAAATCCATGTGAAAAACTTTACCACAAGTATTTTTGAATTTGTTTCCTTATGTTCTAGACATGTCATCGAATCTAAAACTCAAGCGCAAAACCTTTTTTCTTTGGAGTCTAGTCCCATATAAAATTGGAAACATCCTGGAACATGTGCTCTCAAATGCTGCTTTCTAAGAGACTCTCAGGATTATTTGTGTACTACACAGCATGTATTCTTTTCCCATGATACACCTTCACAGAAGCTTGAGGAATCATTGCATTTTCCATCAAATTTTCTACTTCTAAATGACCTAACGTTCCAATTAAAAGCCAGGGGTTTATATTTGGAGAATTTTATCTCCAGCTTCTCGCTCCCCCTTTTCTGTGTTTGTATGTAAAAAATTATACTTGCTTTACATACACAATTCCAAAAAACAGGAAATTGTCACTTGTGAATGTTGATTTGTCGTCTTTAAACATGATACTTTTATTTTTTAATTTAATTTCATGGACCTAAAAACCCTTTTTCTGTTGGAGATGTTTTAAATGGGTTACAGGTTATTCTATTTTAATGCTCAGCAACTCAATACTTCATACTGTGATTTTATTTAAATACTACATCAGAAAAGAAGTTTAAAAAAAGACAAGTTTATAATTTTCACTCCTGCATCAGGAGCCAGAAAAGTGTATTACATTAGTTAACTGCATAATCTATTGTTTATGCGTGATGAACATGTGTCCAGTTTCATATATATATATATATATATGAACAAGAAAAAAAGCTTCATCTGCGGAGAGCTCCACAGCTGATGTAGCATGTCAGATTTAGTATATAAACACTGTTTAAACAACTAAAGTGTAGTGTGTCTTTCTTGTGGCTATGATGTGTGAATGGGCGAGTCAGACGTGAGCTATGTGTGTACGAGACTCATTAAGGTAAATCTGCCAGGAGAGAAATATGTGGACTGCTACTGCTGGCCTCCCACTTTGAAAATGCTAGTTGCCTGGTTGTCAGTGCAGAGCCTGTTTATATAGATCAGAAGTGCTAATTTCTCTCTCGTCCATTGAGGGACACAGGAATACTGAAAGTTATTTTATACTGCAGCTTACTGGATTTTGAGACGGACAAAATTGTAAGTCAGCCCTTGAATAAGCTCTTCCGTAACCAGCATAACCATTTTTGCTAGTGTCCTAGGAGGTTGGATGCCTTTTTGAGCTCTAAGTCATAATTTTTTATGTTTTTCATAGAGGACTTAAATTTTATACACTGCTGATATTTTTTCATAAATTAAATCAAGACATCCACATCACTGCTTGGGCTGGTCTGTACCTAGTTGCTAGCCGATTTGAGGTATCAATAGCTTTTAGTGTAATTTCTTGACTCAACTTTGCATATGGTGTTAGCTGTGGAGTGCTCTCTAGGTTTTAAGCTGTGGCCCTATCTCTAGCTTAACCACTTGTCCACTGGCCACTTATACCCCCTTCCTAACCAGACCAATTTTCAGCTTTCAGTGCGCTCTCATTTTGAATAACAATTACTCAGTCATGCAATACTGTACCCATATGCATATGAAATTTGTCTTTGTGTAAAAAAAAAAAAAAAAAAAAAAAGCTTTCTTTAGGTGGTATTTAATCACCACTGTTTTTTCTTTTCTTGCATCAGGGGACACAGAGCCATAGTAATTGCTATGTGGGTTATATCGGACCGACAGGTGCTGGACACTGGCACACCCCTAAGGTGTGTACCCCCCTATATAACCCCTCCCATTACTGGGAGTCCTCAGTTTTTTCGCCAGTGTCTAAGGTGTTGGTCACTAGTAAAGATATGCTGTGCTGAGCTCCACAGGTAGCAATCCTTGATGAGGGCTAGCCATGCTGACCGAATCCGCTCTGATGTCTTTTTATGGGCTAAATGAAAGGTACCCAGGCCTCGTGTCCGAAGAAACAAGGTTTTGCTTGCGAACGCTTCTTTTGGAGAGCTGGGCCCTGGGAACCAGTACTTTTTGGTAGTAAGGTCATAACGTTTTTACTGGCAGGGTGCTGTCGCAGTTCCAGGGTTGTGTGTAACCAGAGTTTAGCATCAGCGGAGGACTTACTCCCCCGCCATGCTTACAGGTCCACAGGACACCACTAGCATGGGAAAGCACTTTCCTATAAAGGAAAGGGGGGTGGGCGTAATTCGCAGGGGGGCATGGCTAACGGCATCAGATGCCGGCCACACATGGAGGAAGCTGGTCTCAGCACTGTATGTGTGAAAGCTTCTGCTGGCTGGGGAGGGACAGAGCAAAGTGGATGGCTGGGTCAGGTTGGTGAACACAGGCTTCCTCCTTTGGCACATACTTTACTTAAGCTAGGGTTAATAGCAGCTAATGGTGCTGAACTATAGCCTAGCAATGTACATTCTTTTGCATAGTGCCTCTGTTTTATGCTTCAGGCTATGAATGGTAATGGGACCAGGAACATCTCCAAAAGGTCATTTGTTTTGCACTGTAAACTTAATGCATTTCCAAAAGAATGTCATCCTCCTCTGGGAAGGGATATGGCTAGTCAGATTGAGCCGTCAGGGGTAGAACACTTAAGTCCCTGTATATATCATACAAACGGGTTATATTCTTCTACCATTTAAAAGTTTGAAAAGAAGATTGATGCTATCATGTCTCTCCATAGGAGGACTAAACGGCAGATTCCCATCTAGTCCTCGGGGCCCTTTTGTTGAGGTGCAGGTGTCTGGGGATCAGGTAGATCTTCCAAAATATTGGAAGAGATGTGTTTATCCTCTTCGGAGGAGATTGAAGGAGTAGCATCACAAGTCAGGTGCTTGTGCCTGCAGCACAGGCTATTGAGGTATCTACCTCTAATTGAGTTCATTAGAACCTCCCCCACCTGGGGATGTTTTTTCCTATTCATGCATAGCTTATGTATTCTGAATGGGAACATTTCTATGAAGTTGTTCTTACCCCAGACAAGAATCAGTTCCATTGTAGGACTAATTTAACTTATGAAAACAAAGGAAAATTCCTTCAATGGCTGTGCAGGAGCTTTTTAGGGGAAATGGTGTCCTCCTTCGAGGCCATCTCTTATGCGCAGTTTTACTCAAAAACTGCTTCAAGATACCATCCTGACGGTCTAGAATAAAAAAATAAAAAATTCAGGCCTTGTTTGTTTCCAATACGCTTGGCTCCTGACGTAGCCAGAGCCTAAATTGGTGGTTGTTATCCAGCAAAAGGGAAAATCTTTATCCTGGAAGGTGTTAACAGATGCCAGCCTTCTAGGCTGGAGAGAAGCCCTGGAGGGAGATGGTCCAGGTTAGAGGTCACCTTTTTTTATTTTTTTATTTTTTTTTGGAAGTTTCAGGCAGTACGTCTGGCCCTAGAATCTTGGCAGTCAGACTACGGGACTGTCCTGTCAGGATTCAGTTTGACAACACCACGACGGTGGCTTATATCAATCACCAGGGGGTCACAAGAGGTCGTGCAGCCCAAAAAGAGGTGAATAATGTTCTAGCTTGGGCAATCGGCAATTTCCATTTTTCAGGCGTACTACTTGAGTCGCCAACAATTATTTCCGGGAGAATGATCTCTTCACCCTGACATCTTCCTAGAGATATGTCGGAGAGGGGGTATTCCGGACATGGACCTATTCAGGTCCAGATTCATCAACAAAGTCGACAACTTTGTGTCAAGAACAAAGGAGTCCGCTAGCAGGTGGAACAGACGCATTAGTCTTCCCATGGGATCAGTTTTCACTGATATATGCATCTCCTCCAGTTTTGCTACTTCCGTGACTTCTCCACAGGATTAAGCAGGAACAAAAGGAGGTGATTCTGGCGGCCCCAGTGGGTCCCAGAAGATCTTGATTTACCGAGATCATAAAGATGGCAGTAGTAGTCCCTCGGACTCTGCCATTATAGCTAGGTCTTCTTGCACAAGGTCCGGTATTTCATCCTACCTTACGGATGAAAAATGTAACAGGTTTGACTGTTGAATCCCACTCTATAAAAGATTGTGGCTGATCGCCTTCAGTAGTGTCTACTTTGATTAATGCCAGGAAACCGGCTTCCAGAATCACTTAATTTAGAGTCTGGAAGGCATATGTTTCTTGGTGTGGATTTAAGGGTTGGCACCCCAGGAAGTATGTCAAAGACAGGATTCCTGATGTCCTGCATATGGGATCTGAAATGAAGCTGGCCTTGATCCCGGTCTTGTCCGTATTTTTTCCTATGACCTCTTGTTTCCCACTCTTGGAATTTAAAATTGGTCTTATCGGCTTTGCTAAATCAGCAATTTGAACCTTTACAATAAATTTCCTTGGTTCTGTGACAAGAAAGATCATCTTTTCTTTTTGCTATTTATTCTGCTAGAAGAATATCGGAACTAGCGGCTCTGTCTTGCAAGAGCCATATTTCATCATGTATAAGGATGAGGTGGTTTTATGTCGTCATCCTGAATTCTTACCAAAAGTGGTAAGTTTTAATTTAAACCAAGATATTCTTCCTTTCTCCCCAGAGCCTTAATCTAGGAAAGAGAAGGCACTACATTCTCTTGATGTAGTAAGGGCGACCACTCAGGTTCACAAAACACAGGTTTTGTTTGTACTGCCAGAGGCTCCAAGATGTGGACAGGCACTGTCAAAATCCACTATTTTCCAAATGGATTTATCAAGTGATTATTCAAGCTTCAGCTTAACCACTTGCTTACTGGGCACTTAAACCCCCCTCAGTCCCAGACCAATTTTCAGCTTTCAGCGCTGATGCACTTTGAATGACAATTGCGCGGGCATACAACACTGTACCCAAATGAAATTTTTATCATTTTTTTCCCACAAATAGAGCTTTCTTTTGGTGGTATTTAGTTACAGCTCAGAGTTTTATTTTTTTCTAAACAAACAAAAAAAGATGCAAAAAAAAAAAAATCATGTTTTAATAGTTCTAAAATTTTGCAAACGGGTCATTTTTCTCCTTCATTGAAGTGCGCTGATTAGGCGGCACTGATAGGCTGCATTGGTGGGCACTGATGGGCTGCATTGGTGGGCACTGATGGGCTGCATTGGTGGGCACTGATGGGCTGCATTGGTGGGCACTGATGGGCTGCATTGGTGGGCACTGATGGGCTGCATTGGTGGGCACTGATGGGCTGCACTGGTGGGCACTGATGGGCTGCACTGGTGGGCACTGATGGGCTGCACTGGTGGGCACTGATGGGCTGCACTGGTGGGCACTGATAGGCATAGTTAAGGCGGCACTAATAGGCACAGATAAGGCGGCACCGATGGGCACAGATAAGATGGGCACAGATAAGATGGGCACAGATAAGATGGCACGGATGGGTGGCACGGATGGGTGGCACTGATGGGCACTGATGGGCGGCACTGCTGGGCACTGATGGGCGGCACTGGGGTGCAGCACCTTTTAGGCAGATTGTGGGCACTGTGGGTGGCACTGCTGGGTGGCACTGTGGGTACTGCTGGGTGGCACTGACGGGGGCACTAACTTTTATTAAACTGGCACTGCAGGGGGCAGGTGGGCACTGGCAGGGGGCAGGTGAGCGCTTAGATTATTGGCCGTGATCGGGACTGATGTCCCGATCACGGCCGCCGGTGATCGGCTTTTTTTTTTTTCCTCGCGCTGTCAGCGCGAGGAGGAATAATAGCCGATTACCGGCTCCGTTCTATCACATGATCAGCTGTCATTGGCTGACAGCTGATCACGTGATAAGGGGTCGGGATCGACCCCTTTCACGGATTGGTGATCAGGCGAGTCTCATGGACTCGCCGATCACAGAGCGCGCCGCGCGCGCCCCTCAGGGGGCGCGCAGGCCGCTCGTACACGGGACGACGTCAATAGATGTCGTCCCGGAAATTGAGATCTGCGCTGTAGACGTCTTTTTACTATAGCGCGGATCTCAAGTGGTTAAAGAAGAAAATTCTTCCTTCTCATATTAAGAGCACACTCATCCAGGGCGATTTAGTGCCTCTTGGGTGGTGCATCATCAGGCCTCTATAGCTCAGATCTGTAAGACCGTGACTTTGGGTCTTTGGTGCATATGTTTATCAGATTTTATCAAATCGATATTAAAGGTCATGAGGATATTGCCTTGGGTGCTGTATACTGCAGGCTGCAGTATGAGTGTCCTGGCCTCCTGTTTTTTTGTTGTCTCCTTCCCTTCAGTTGCCATTGCTCTGGGACATCCCACATAGTAATTACTATGGCTCTGTGTCCCCTGATGTAAGAAAAGAAAATAGGATTTTTAAAATGGCTTGCCTATAAAAATCCTTTTCTTTGATGTACATCAGGGGACACTGAGGTCCCTCCCTTCTTGGTATACACTTGTATTGCTTGGCTACAAAACTGAGGACTCCCAGTAATGGGAGGGATTATATAGGGGAGTACACACCTTAGGAGCATACCAGTGTCCAGCACCTGTCGGTCCGACATAACCCACATAGTAATTACTATGGCTCTGTGTCCCCTGATGTACATCAAAGAAAAGTATTTTACAGGTAAGCGGTTTTAAAAATCCTATTTTTTGCGCTATAAGTGAAAAAAGACCAAAAATCTTGGGGAAATTTTTTTCCCCAGTTTTCACATTTTGCAAATTAGTATTTTTTTCTTTATAAATTTTGGCCAAATTTTATACTGCTACATATCTTTGGTACAAATAACCAAAATTTGTATATATTATTTGGTCTTTGTGAATGTTGGAGAGTCTAAAAGCTATGGTGCCAATCACTGAAAATTATCACACCTGATGTACTGACGGTCTATTCCATTTCTTGAGACAAGTCAGGACAAGTACAAATATCCCCCAAATTTTTGTAAAGTAGATATTCCCTGGTATTTAGTAAGAGGCATGGTGTGTGTGTGTGTGTGTGTGTGTGTGTGTGTGTGTGTGTGTGTGTTTTTTTTTTTATATATATATATATATGGGGTAATTTTCTCCCACAATTCTTTGCACAGCAAAGATATATTTCTTTCCCACAAAATTGTCATTAACAGGTTATTTCTCTCACATGGAATGGGCATTCTTGCAACTATACCCCAAAACACATTCTTCTCCTGAGTATGGTGATATTACATGTGAGACTTTTTTTTTCCACAGCTTGGCCACATACAGAGGTCTAACATATAGGGCGCACCATCAGGTGTTCTAGGAGCATAAATTACACATTTAATTTCTTCACTACCTATTACACCTTTGAAGGCCCTAGAACAGTGATGGCAAACTTTGGCACCCCAGATGTTTTGGAACTACATTTCCCATGATCATGCACTCTGCAGTGTAGTTGACCATCATGGGGAAATGTAGCATCTGGGTTGCCAAGGTATGCCATCACAGCCCTAGAGCACCAGGACAATGCAAATGCCCACAAAATGACCCAGTTTTTAGGGAAACACCCCAACACATAATCTAGGAGGCATAATGAGTCTTTGAAACATTTTTTTGGAAAATGTGGAAAGACAATGAGCGCATTTTTATGTACAATTTATAAGATATTGCTAACACATAGCATGCACATAGCAAAAATTACACTGCAAAATACATACTTAGTATGACAATACCACGTGTGAGACTTTTACACAACCTGGTCACATACAGAGGTCCAACATGCAGGGAGCACCGTCGGAATGAGCAGTGATGTGGAATGGATGAGCACAGATCTAAAGTGCCCACAGCGCTGCTGCAGTGGCTCCCTCCCCAAACACTCTACCCATTGCGTGAGAGGAGAGGGGAGAGAGTGCAACTGGACATACGGCGGTTTCTTGACAAGTGATCGCATTGTCATTGGACAGAGCGATCACGCGATAAAGGGCTGGCAGCGCTGGTAGCTCCACTCTACATCATATAACCCCCTAGGAGAAGCGCTCTCCTGGGGGTGGGGGGGTACCTTGCGAGCACGCTCCTGAGTCCAGCATTTGCGTCCATAGCCTTAGGGTTGTCTAGACCTCAATCAGTTCTTTAACCACTTCGCGCCCCCACTATAGCCAAAAGATGGCTACAGCACGGATGCTAACTGCCGAGAGGGCGCCCCTGGATGTCCTCCTGTTTACTTCCTCTCTGCGCGCTGCCTTGGGCACGCATCGGGGAAGTTCTGTGTTGGCTGTGTCCCTTGGAAACAACCAATCACAGATCGAACTAAATGGCCAATCACAGCGGCCATTTATCACTAGATCGGCGTGTCCAATGAGAGGATCTCCTATGTAAACATATGAGATCATCTCTCATCACCGGCTCTCCCTCCTCACTCAGAGATGGCGTGTGAGGAGGGAGAGATGAATGGCTGCAGCGTCACTGAAAAGTAAGAACACACACGGCCATCTGTTCCCAGTGCCACCTATTGGGGTCATCTGTCCCCAGTGCCACGTGTCAGTGCCACCTGTCATCAGTGTCAGTGCCACGTATTGGTGGCATCTGTCAGTATCACGTGCCATCAGTGCCACCTGTCATTGTCCTGGTGCTCCAGGGCCTTCAAAAGTGTAATAGGTAGTCAACAAGTTAGATGTGTAATTTATGCTCCTAGAACATGTGATGGTGCTCCCTGCATGTTGGACCTCTCTAAGTGGCCAGGCTGTGAAAAAGTCCCACACATGTGGTATCATAATACTCAGGAGGAGTAGCAGAATGTATTTTGGGGGGTTATTTGTGGTATACACATGCCATGAGAGAGAAATTACAATGACGATTTTGTGGGAAAAAATCTTCATTTTGCAAAGAATTGTGGGAAAAAGTGACAACACCAAAAACCTCACCATGCCTCTTACTAAATACCTTGGGATATCTACTTTCCAAAAAGGGGTCATTTGGGGGGTATTTGTACTTTCCTGGCTTGTTCGGCCACCAGTACATCAGGTGTGATCAATTTTTTATGATTTGCACCACAACTTGTAGACTCTCTAACTTTCACAAAGGCCGAATAATATCCACTAATTTGGGTTATTTTTACCAAAGATATGTAGCAGTATAAATTGTGGCAAAAATTCACGCAAAATTTTATCACAGAAACGAAGAAAACATTATATTTTTTTTACAAATTTTCGGTCTTTTTTCATTTATTGCGCAAAAAATAAACCCAAAGGTGATCAAATACCACCAAAGGAAAGCTCTATTTCTATGAAAAAAAGGACAAAAAATTGTATTTGGGTAGTGTTACATGACTGAGTAATTGTCATGCAAAGTGTGAGAGCACTGAAAGCTGAAAATTGGTCTGGGCAGGAGGGGGGTTTAAGTGCCCGATGGGCAAGTGGTTAACGATACAAAAATCCTATGCCCAAAAGGAATTGAAAAAGTATGAAATGGTGCTAATGATGATGCCCCTTTATTGAGGATTTTGATCCAGTTTAGGGGGGCTCAAGGGAAGCCTGTGTTGGTAAAGATACGTATTTACTAATCCTGGTGACCTTAATGTCACTCTACTCTGAATCTCTAGCCCTTTGAATATATGAAAGTTCTTGAGTCAAAAGGTTCACACTTCTTTCCACCTGAGGTCGATCTTCTAACCCCATCAGGACAAAGACCCCTACATTGAGGCCTTTTACCAAGTGGTTTATAGAGACCTCATGCATCTTTGTAAATCCAAAAAATATTGGTTGTAACATTTCCCCAGAAGAATGGTCTGCCTTACTTTCTCTCCAGAACAGTCAGATTGTGATCAGGCAAACCAATAAAGGTAGAAGTACAGTGGTTCAAAATTGTAAGGACTACCTGAATGAATCTTTCAGATTAGTTTCTAAAGAGACCACCTACAAAAGGTTATTGGGGATTTCCTGCGTGAATTCAAAGTGGAATTGTTTGAGCTAGTGAGATCAGCAGCCATGAATGGGATTTTGACCAAAGGTGAGTAGGTGACGTCACCACCTGGTCGCCCCATTGTAGCTTCAATTGACTGTTGGATTATGTTTGATTTTTTTTTTTCTTGCAATCGATTGCCACCTGCCTACATTAAGGGGACTTTCTTGGTATTTTGGAGCATTACATTTGTAAACCTTATTAGATTTGGGTTTCTATATATCCATACCCCATCAGATTGGCTTAAAGACACTACAGTATTTTCTTGCCAAGCATAATGAATTCAATTACTGTCAGGCCTTAATTTTGGTTAAAGCTGTGAATTTCATCCTCCTCCAGTTACAATTTTCACTTCTTGGATGACTTTTATTTGCAGAAGCTTTGCACAGCTATGGGGGCAAGCTTTGCCCCCCCCCCCCCCAGCTATGCCAACGTTTACATGGAGGTATTGTTAGGATTTGTATATTTGGGCAAACGACCCTTTTTCTGAATAGATTCTTATATGGGAGATATATTGTCTTTATCTGACAGGGACCAGAGTACAAGATCCAAGAGGTTTACATACTGTAACTCCAATCCCTATGGGATCGCTTCCACCTCAATGATCAATAAGGAAGCTTTCTCGATGTCGATTTATTCCTTGAACCCTTGGGGATGATTTGTTCACATATACATTTTAAACCATGGGCTGGCAATTCCTTTGAAAAGTTTCAACATCCAGCCTGGAAACCGAACATACCCTTCAGTCAGTTTTGCTAACTGACTAGAAATTGTAGTAAATCGGGTGACTATTCTTCCCAGAGTCAGGTTTGCTTCAGAAAATTCTCTCAAATAGGCTACAGTATGGATTCCATTAAGTTGGCCTTTGAGAAATATCAATCCAGATATTTGTGATCACAGTGCATCTGTAGATTTGGAAGTAGATAATGTAGTTCTCTCCCAAGGGTCCTATTTTTTTCCCCACTATGTTCAATAGTAATTTCTGGTCTGTCTTAAATTCTGGATAGACATTGGGGGATTCACCTATGTGATCCCTGTCTCAATTCTCACATCTCAAATTATTATTATTGCTCCTAGTCAACTTTGTACTTCTACATCTGGTCAGAGGAATGACTTGCCTATAGGTACCTATAGATACTGCAAGCGTGATTTTTTGACCTGCCCTTACATTGCACATGGTCAGTCCTTTAACATAGACAAATTCCTTACATCCGTGGTCATCAACCCTACCCTCAGGGCCCACCAACAGGCCAGGTTTTATGTATTACCTTGGGGAGATGCAGACTAGAATACTTCAATCACTGAGCAGCAAATGATATCACCTGTGATGTATTTCAGTTCTCTTGCAAACCGGGCCTGTTAGCCCCTGTACACACGGTCGGAGATTTCCACAACCAAATCCGTCGGATTTTGTCCGAAACTGTGGCATACATACGGTCGGACAAAGTTGTCGAAAAAATCTGATCTTTCAGAACGTGATGAAGTAATTTCGTTACGATGGGACTACATTCAGGCTAGTAGCCAATAGCTTTGATGTAGGAATTTGATCTGAGCATGCGTGGCACTTGGTCCGATCACAAATAATAATAAATAAAGTCCTCTGTAGTGTGACCGGTGCACCAAGAGTGTAATGAAGATTCTTCAGAAAAGATAGGCGTTTCACTAGTCAAATGCAACCCAATATGTCAGCTTGTCTGAAGATATCAAAAAATGGGTAGAATACTCTTACCGAATATGATGGACTCACACGGTCTTACGACGGTTGAGTCGAAAACGCTTGGGGTCCAGACCTAGGACCTAGGACCAGATGGTAAATTGGTGGGGGTCCAACCAGATGTTAAGAAGACTCCAAACGACTGAAGACCGTAGGGGGTGTCTCACAGGGGGTTCTCCGGAATGTTCCTCAGGTTGTCCAATTCGGATGTAGCTCGATTGGAATTACAACCCCAAGTGAGGGGTTTGTAGAGTTTAGAACAAAAAAAAAAAAAAAAGCTCCACATGGTGCAGGTCAAAAAATATTAACCGTCAGGTTTTATTAAAAGGTCATATACTTGAATAAAAATTATGACTGGTGATCACAAGTGAACAAAATAAAAGCAATGTGGGGTGCCAAAAGCGATCCCGACGCGTTTCGGCATAGTGTCTTCAACAGGGGCATGATGGAACCCACCACATTTCTAACAAATTTATAAAGTTTCTAAAGTAGGTCCGCCTAGAAAAGGGGCGGAGACTGCAATCAGAAACAGACTATGTACAGATTAACAGTCCAATGGTATCAAGCTGTGGGAGGGCCTACTCAAACACAATTAACGATGTATACAGCCAATCCACTGCTTATATACGTTATCTAAATGTCATAGACTTATATATATTCAGATTTCGCCTATGCCGAGCACAAACAATAGATACAGGTAAATACACCAATTAAAATGTTCTCACATCAATATATTTCCTATGTATACATAGCGAAAATTTATTTGCTATGGTCACACAATTGGGTTGGATCAGGGCATATTCTCTGCGCCCTGAGCCAACCCTTTTTTTTTTTTCTTTTTTTTTTTTTTTAGCCGATTAGAGACTCTGGCTGAAAGGGGACGAGCGCATGGATAGGGAGGTGGCAGCAGGGAAGGGGGGGGGGGGTTTCCCCCATGCACTCTTAATGCATGGGCCGCCACTATTTATAGTATTGTTTATAGTAATGTCTGTCAGGTTTTTACTTCTTGCGAGCTACTATTTTTTATCTATGGCGAAAGTTCCTGTCTAGTTTTTACAGTTTTACACAGTTTGTTACACAGAGGTTTCTATGTATTTCAGTAACCTGCTCCTGATTTCATTACACATTTATTTTATATATATATATATATGCCTTAGGATGACTTGTTGGAATATAGGTTTTAATCTTTTTTGTTTTAAGGTTGTTTTTTTTTTTTTATATGTTTTTTTTTTACATTTTTTTATTTTTTTTTGACAGATTTTACAATGAGCGTGCTTTCTAGATTGATATTTTTGTCATGTCGATTGGACACTTTATATAGAACTGTTGGCTGCCGGGTTGTTTACATAGGCAGACCGCTGTTCTGTCATACCCCCAAACGATCGTAGGTGGCCGATGGTCCTGCTGTGTCCAATTAGTGGGTCGCCGGCGGCACGCGCCCCAGACTACGGAGATCGAACAACCTACAGGTACGTTGTTTCATGCAGCTGGGCTGCCCTACCACAATTTGTGAACCTGGGAGCCACATTGAACGCCTTGTATGTTGGGGTCCCGGCAAATGGAGATGGCAAGTGTCTCAATTGCGATTGCAAAGATTAGCGGAGATAAAGGACAGACTTGTCTGAGGCCTTTGGCTATATGTATTGGTTTGGAGTAGTGGCCTTGAAGCCTAATATAGGCTTTAGGATTAGAAAAGCTCGGATCAGGCCCATAAACTTGTCACCAAACCCCCAACGTTCAAGGATTGTAAAGATGTATGGCCAGGAGACCGAATTGAAGGTCCAGTGATAAAAGCATGCCTGATTGTTTTGGACCTCCTGGCCAGTTTGTCTGGAGGATGGAGACTATGTCTATGGCTTTTCTGATCTGATCAGGGCCCTGTCTGCCTGGGGTGAACCCCACTTGATCCTTATGAACATATCGGTTAATGAAGGAAGCTAGACGATTTGCAAAGAGTTTTTGTAAGGATTTTTAAGTCGCCATTGATGAGGGAGATGGGTCTATAATTACTGATTTCTTCCGGGTTTTTATCCGGTTTCGGTATTACTGCAATGTAGGCTGTGTATAGGTGAGGATCAAGTGGGATTCCCTGTGTCTTTGCATTAAATTGTGTCAAATGTGGAGTCAGGGTGGTGGTAAATGTCTTGTAATATGGGTTAGGAAGACCATCGGGGCCAGGAGCAGAACCTGATTTGAGGTTCTTAATGACTTCCTGTACCTCTTCTTCTGAGAAGAGGGCCTCCAGCATATTATTTTTAATTTTTATTTATTTTAAGTTATTTCCCTATCCACATTTGTTTGCAGAGCACTTGCCATGCTCTTAACAACATTTTGCTGCCATTTGTAGCCTTCTATCCCTTTCC
The DNA here is from genome assembly GCF_037356315.1 of Lithobates pipiens. Classification (NCBI taxonomy): domain Eukaryota; kingdom Metazoa; phylum Chordata; class Amphibia; order Anura; family Ranidae; genus Lithobates; species Lithobates pipiens. The sequence goes on along the minus strand of NW_027507784.1, from coordinate 262,713,856 downwards.
ATTACTTTTTTTAGAGCCATTTTAATTCTTAAAAGTTCGGGCCCCCATTGACTTCAACTTTGGGTTCGGGATCAAGTTAGGGTCAAGTTCAGGTCCCGAACTCAAACTTTTTTGCGAAGTTCGGCCGAACCTGTTGAACCTGAACATCCAGGTGTCCGCTCAAACCTAGTGCAGAGGTGAACTGTGCGTAAGGTACAGGGGTGAGCTTTGAGGAGTGGCACAGAGGTGTGCTTTGAATTTTGGGGATGCAGAGGTGAGCTTTTGGAGATGGGTACAAGGGGTGACCTGTGGGCAGTGGTACAGAAAACTTTGGATGGTGGGGTGCAGAGGTGAGCAGTGGATAGGAGGTGCAGAGGTGAGTGATGGGTGTTTTTTAGGGGGAAAAGTTGTAAAATTTTGACTGGTGAAGATATTTACTTGGTAGGGAGGGACCGCATACATACAGAATAGCATACACAGATCATTGGTTTAACAATGTCCCTTTACCGCCCACTGTAAAATTACGCCACACCCACTCAATGATGAAGACCACATACGTAGACTGCAGGGGCACTGTGATTGGGTGGTGGTTGCTAGGGGCACTGTAATCATTACAGTGCAGTCCCTTTTTTATATCACAGTGCCCCTTTACTGCCCCCTTTACAGAGCAGTCCCCATTACATTAATGTAAAGGAGCACTGTGATGTAAAGGACTTCCTGAATAGCCACCTGTCACCCCCCTCCGATCCCTGGGAAAATTGGTTGTGATGAAACCGGTCCCTGGTGCCAAAAAAGTTGGGGACCACTGGCCTAGAGTGTCTGCCCCTTTTGCAGGTGAACACGCTTGGCCCCTCCATGGATAGCTACATCAATGAAAGTGCTATCCTCCCCCAGAAAAAGCAGTACTGGTGTTTTATGCATATTTCTGGTTGAGACACTGAAAATAAAAGTTAACTCTGTATGCAGGTATGGATTCACACAACGCAATCACTGTGTTTAACCACTTCAGCCCCGGAAGATTTTACCCCCTTAATGACCAGGCCATTTTTTGCGATACGGCCATGCGTCGCTTTAACTGACAATTGCACGGTCCTGTGACCTTGTACCCAAACAAAATTGATGTCCCTTTTTTCTCATGAATAGAGCTTTCTTTTGGTGGTATTTGATCACCTCTGCGGTTTTTATTTTTTGCGCTATAAACAAAAAAAAGACTGTCAATTTTGAAAAAAATATTTTTTACTTTTCTTTTATGATACATATCCAAAAAATGTTAAAAAAAAATAACGAATTTATTCATCAGTTTAGGCCAATTCGTCTGCTACATATTTTTGGTTAAAAAAAAAATCACAATAAGCATAGCGTCTACAAAATAGGGGATAGATTTATGGACTTTTATTTTTTTGTTTTTTACTGGTAATGGCTGCGATCTGCGATTTTTAGTGGGACTGTGACATTGGGATGGACAAATCTGACCCCAAGTGGCATTATTACATTGTTCAGTGCTATAAAAATGCACGGATCAATGTATACATGACACTGACAGGGAAGGGATTAACACTAGGGGGCGATATAGAGGTTAACTGTGTTCCCTGGGTGTGTTCTAACTGTATGGGGATGATCTTACTGGAACACCACAGAGATCGCTCCCGATCACTGGAAACAGCAGATCTCCATGATGTTCCCTGACAGAATGGGGATTCGCCTTATTTACACAAGCAGATCCTCAATCTGTCTCTGCGTACCGTGATCGCAGGTACAGTGTCTTGCGAAAGTATTCGGCCCCCTTGAACTTTTCAACCTTTTGCCACATTTCAGGCTTCAAACATAAAGATATAAAATTTTAATTTTTTGTGAAGAATCACCAACAAGTGGGACACAATTGTGAAGTGGAACGAAATCTATTGGATAATTTAAACTTTTTTAGCAAATAAAAAACTGAAAATTGGTACATGCAAAATTATTCGCCCCCTTTACTTTCAGTGCAGCAAACTCACTCCAGAAGTTCAGCAAGGATCTCTGAATGATCCAATGTTGTCCTAAATGACTGATGGTGATGAATAGAATCCACCTGTGTGTAATCAAGTCTCTGTATAAATGCACCTGCTCTGTGATAGTCTCAGGGTTCTGTTGAAAGCACAGAGAGCATCATGAAGACCAAGGAACACACCAGGCAGGTCTGTAATACTGTTGTGGAGAAGTTTAAAGCCGGATTTGGATACAAAAAGATTTCCCAAGCTTTAAACATCCCAAGGAGCACTGTGCAAGCGATCATTTTGAAATGGAAGGAGTATCAGACCACTGCAAATCTACCAAGACTGTGCCGTCCCTCTAAACTTTCAGCTCAGACAAGGAGAAGACTGATCAGAGATGTAGCCAAGAGGCCCATGATCACTCTGGATGAACTGCAGAGAACTACAGCTGAGGTGGAAGAGTCTGTCCATAGGACAACAATCAGTCGTACACTGCACAAATCTGGCCTTTATGGAAGAGTGGCAAGAAGAAAGCCATTTCTCAAAGATATCCATAAAAAGTCTCGTCTAAAGTTTGCCACAAGCCACCTGGGAGACACACCAAACATGTGGAAGAAGGTGCTCTGGTCAGATGAAACCAAAATCGAACTTTTTGCCCACAATGCAAAACGATATGTTTGGCGTAAAAGCAACACAACTCATCACCCTCAACACACCATCCCCACTGTCAAACATGGTGGTGGCAGCATCATGGTTTGGACCTGCTTTTCTTCAGCAGGGACAGGGAAGATGGTTAAAATTGAGGGGAAGATGGATGCAGCCAAATAAAGGACCATTCTGGATGAAAACCTGTTGGAGTCTGCAAAAGACCTGAAACTGGGACGGAGATTTATCTTCCAACAAGACAACGATCCCAAACATACAGCAAAATCTACAAAGGAATGGTTCACAAATAAACGTATCCAGGTGTTAGAATGGCCAAGTCAAAGTCCAGGCCTGAATCCAATCGAGAATCTGTGCAAAGAGCTGAAAACTGCTGTTCACAAACGCTCTCCATCCAACCTCACTGAGCTCGAGCTGTTTTGCAAGGAAGAATGGGCAAGAATTTCAGTCTCTCAATGTGCAAAACTGATAGAGACATACCCCAAGCGACTTGCAGCTGTAATCACAGCAAAAGTATTACTAGTAGTAGTACTAGTAGTACTACAAAGTATTAACGCAATGGGGCCGAATAATTTTGCACGCCCCACTTTTCATTTTTTTATTAGTTAAAAAAGTTTCAAAAATCCAATAGATTTCGTTCCACTTCACAATTGTGTCCCACTTGTTGGTGATTCTTCACAAAAAATACATTTTATATCTTTATGTTTGAAGCCTGAAATGTGGCAAAAGGTTGAAAAGTTCAAGGGGGCCAAATACTTTCGCAAGGCACTGTATGTCGAGTTGCACAGGATAGCCGACCTGACGCAATATATATATATATATATATATATATACTGTGGCTGGCTGGCAAGTGGTTAAAGTATCAGTTTTAGAAATTTATTATTATATTCTATTTTATACAGAAGATAAGGGGGGTGGTGTGAGATGTTATTAAAATCTAGTGAATAGAATGTCACATTTCATATGGGGGGGAGGGATGGAGAGAACTTCTAGAAAAGTTGTGTTAGTCTGTGTGCTTAGGTGAAGGACACAGACCGTGCAACATTGCAAGTAAGATGCAGTCTCTTGTGCTTAAATGAACAATACAGTGAAAGTCCATGTCATTTCCCTCCTTTTATGTAACATCATTATTCTCCACTTTACTGGTAGCTCCTGCTACATTGGCGCAGAGACATAACATCCTGTTCAGCTCTCCCCTAGTTTCCTCTGAATGATAGGTCCACCAGTGGGGCAAGCCATGGAACCGGATCCATTCAAAGTGTCTTTTGAAGGCCGAATTGAATGGTACCTGGGCCTCGTGTCCAAAGAAACAAGGTTTTGCCTGTAACGCTTCTCTTTTTAGGGAGCTGGACCCCAGGATCCAGTATTTGTTTTCAGCTATATTCCTGGCGTGGTGCTTTTTACAGGGCTGTGGATCCCCTGATAAAAAAGGGGGCCCCAGTCCCTGAAGGTTTTCTAAACGGAGCCCACCGTGAGAGGTGAAGAATGGGTCCTAATTCTTGCGGATTTTCTCCTTTAAAGTAAATGTTGCTATGCCTATAGTCACCACTGGGGGCTGGCAAGAGCACGTACCTGTTCCATGCTTGTCAGTCTCGTCTCTGTGTACAAGCTGCATGCTTCCTCCAGGCCAGGCTCCAAGTAAAGTAGTGGGAAAGGGGGGTTTTCTCCTAGGAATGTCCCCCCACCTGGATAGCTTTCCCTAAGGCAGTAGGAGCATGGCATCACACAGCAGTGTGCCGCGCTGCTCCCGCCGCCATTACATCGGTTCCCATGGGCAGCTCTCCTCCTCCCCCAGCCCTCCTCCATGCGGTCCGGTCAGGATCAGAGCCCGCTTGCTCTGGGTGGGTGGGTCGCGATGGGTGGTCGGAGGAAGGGGGCGGGCTTAATGGCGTTGGCATGATTTAGCATCCACACGGCTGCATAGCTATAAAATGCACTTTTTTTTCAGGTACATATAGCTAGGAGGGACACAGAGTGGATGGGTGGCATGAGAGTGACACAGGCATTCCCAGGCACATTTACTTTAAGCATCAGGCTGAGCTTAATAGCAGCGGCAGTTGCTGGACTATTGCTCTGCAACACCATCCCGTACTTAGGAGGCTAGTTAGAGTGAGTCATCAGGGGCTGCAATTGCTTCAGACACTTCAGCCCCTGTCTATATAACTGAGCAGGTTTTCTCATCAGCTATGAGTGGCTTAGAGGAAAGATTAGTGGCTTTAATCACGTCTTCACAGAGTGGAAGAAAATGCATTAGGTCCCCTTCTACCACCCAGGATCCCCAAACGGAGGAACTGTGGGGGGGGGGGGGGGGGGGATGAATCCCCCTCAGGGGACCGTGAACAGGCTGATGATTCCTCTTATGAGAAATCAAGTGGAGAAGGATCTTCTTCAGCTTCACATGCTGAGAAGTTGCTGGTGCAAAGTCTTACTGAAATGGTCTGCTCCACATTTAAGCTACCCTTAACGGAGTCGGTTGAAGAGACCACTTCTTGTTTGGATTCACTAAAGCCCCCTGCAAGCCTTTCCTGTCCATTCATTACGAGAAAACTTATGTATTCTGAGTGGAATCACCCAGATAAGCACTTTTTTCCTCCTAAGAAGTTTTCAACACTTTATACTATGGAGGAAAAAATACACCAAGATGTGGAGTATACCAGCAATTGACGCTGCTATATCCTCTGTGAAAAAAAGTTTGACTTGTCCGTTTGACAATGCGCAAATGCTTAGGGATCCAACTGATAAAAAATTGGAATTCCTGTTAAAAAACATTTTCTCCCTGGCTGGTTCAGTGGCTCAACCTGCAGTGGCAATTGGGTTATGTCAATCCTTGAGAGACCACATGAAACGGGTGCTCAAAGTGTTCCCTGAACAGCAGGCCCAGGAATTAGCTGAGCTGCCAGCAGCTTTGTGCTTTGCAATTGACGCAATCATAGATTCTATTCTTCAAACCCCTTGCCTTACGCTTGGGTTGGTACTTATGCGTAGAATCTATTGGTTAAGAGGTTGGTCAGCCAAAGCCCCATGCAAGAAGCTCCTGGCTGGTTTTCATTTTCGTGGTGAAAAGCTGTTTGGGGAGGATTTGGACAAACATATTAAAAAAAATAAAGTACTCTTTTGCCAGTTAAGAAAGAGTAAACATCCCTCATTTAAACGGGCTCTTTGTCCAGTGCCAGGGGCATCAGTCTCCAGGCAGTCACAATGGCCTCCACCATCAGGTTCAAGAGGTAAACTTCAGGGTCAACCCCAGGGACAAAAGAAGTCCTGGGGGAGGAAGCCTGAGACAATGCTAAAGCCTCTTTATGAAGGAGCACCCCCACTCGTTCGAGTGAGAGGAAGACTTCTGCAGGTCTGGCAGGAAGAATTTCAGGACAGATGGGTGGTCTCCACAATAGCTCTAGGTTACAAACTAGATTCCTTGCTTCCTCAGGTCAAATGTCCCCAAAGATCTGCTATTAATAGACCGGTCGGTAGTCCACTTGGACTAAAATGTGGTCACCACAGTCAACTGCCTGGAATACCTAGGTTGGGTCATCAACCTAGAGAAATAATCTTTAAAGCCAGTAAGAAGATTAGTGTACTTGGGTCTGGTCATAGATACAATCCAGATGAAGGCAAAGATCAGTGCCATAAAGGAGCTGGTCTAAGGGGTCAGGGAAAAGAAGGGTCATTCCATTCGCCTTTGCATGAGGTTGTTGGGCAAGATGGTGGCTTCAGTCGAAGCAGTTCCCTCAGTTAAATTCTATTCGAGACTGCTGCAAAACAGTATCCTATCGGCCTGGAACATGAAGATTCACGCGATTTTCCAATGCGTTTGTCGCCAAAAGTGCACCAGAGCCTCAGTTGGTTAGTTGAGGATATCGGAGAATCTGCAGAAGGGGAAATCCTTCTTACTGGTTACCTGGAAGGTGGTAACAGCAGATGCCAGCCTTTCAGGTTGGGCAGCCGTCCTGAAAGAATAAATGATAGTGTTTTATTCCTGCGCTACCACTGGTGATCTATCAGATGTCAGGGGCTGCTGCTACTACCGGAATGGATCACACCGTATCCACTTAATATGAAACTATAGATATGTTGGTATTGCGCTGTCCCTATATTAAATAACCCTCCGAGGGTGATAAGTATAATGCCTAATTACATAAATCAATAGTGTAATATAAAAATATATATCTATAAATGTCTACTGAATAGTATCAAAAAGTGCTACATTAAATAAAATAAAATAAACACACCACAAAGGTGATAGAATCCAAATAAATGAAAATCAAGTGAACAGAGGTAAGTAACTAAAAACAGTCTCTTAGAAAATTACTATTTTGATAAAGTGCAGAAAAAAATGCAAAAAAAAAAGAGTAAACGCACTACAGAGTCAATTGAAAACCTCCACAGAAACACAACTGCTTCAATTGAGTGCAAAGCCAAAAAACAGTGAATTGATCATAAAGTGCCAAGTGTGTCTTATAAATGTGCAAATAAGTAAACACTCTCCAGAGGTGATATAAGTGAACCACCCTAATAATAAACAAATGATATACAAGAAAATAAGAGAGTATACCTAGACCAAAAAGAGGGTACCCTCTCCTGATCACATGGGAATAAACTTTAGAATAAACAAAACAAAAAAAATATATATATATATATATATATAATAGTAAACACACTACAGAGCCGGCTGCAACATATGTTATATCAGAATGAATCCGGCCTCTATAGATTAAATATACATATTGAAATCCATCAAAAATAAAAAGATATAAATATTCAAGTCCATAAATAAACAACAGTCTCCTTTAAGTGCAAGTGCTTTGTGCAAACTTGTGCAAATTCAACTGAGGTGTGAATCTCCCAGTGCTTAATCCCGCTGTGATCACACTTTAGTGGGCAGTGGCCCCTTACCTATAGCAAGGAGGGATTCGCATAGAGGTATATAGATTTCTTTATATGTCTTCTCTCCTGGTAAATTCGGTCACCTTCTCCTTTGAATTTTATTCTTATTGCTCCAGAGGACCCAATAGATTAATAGAGAGGGAATACCATAGTGTAGTATCTCACAAATAGCATTTATTAAAAATTTACATACACAGGGTACTCACACATTAATAGATAGAAAAAAGCCTTTTTCTAGCAATCAGCAGCAAGTGCATCCACAGTCAGCTTCCTTCCCGTCCCTACGCGTGACATCACATCCCCTGATGAAGTCACGTGATGTGATGACAATGAGAAGACAATAAAGAAATCTATATACCTCTATGCGAATCCCTCCTTGCTATAGGTAAGGGGCCACTGCCCACTAAAGTGTGATCACAGCGGGATTAAGCACTGGGAGATTCACACCTCAGTTGAATTTGCACAAGTTTGCACAAAGCACTTGTACTTAAAGGAGACTGTTGTTTATTTATGGACTTGAATATTTATATCTTTTTATTTTTGATGGATTTTAATATGTATATTTAATCTATAGAGGCCGGATTCATTCTGATATAACATATGTTGCAGCCGGCTCTGTAGTGTGTTTACTATTATATATATATATATATATATATATATATATATATATATATATATTTTTTTTTTTGTTTATTCTAAAGTTTATTCCCAGGTGATCAGGAGAGGGTACCCTCTTTTTGGTCTAGGTATACTCTCTTATTTTCTTGTATATCATTTGTTTTTTATTAGGGTGGTTCACTTATATCACCTCTTGAGAGTGTTTACTTATTTTCACATTTATAAGACGCACTTGGCACTTTATGATCAATTCACTGTTTTTTTGGCTTTGCACTCAATTGAAGCAGTTGTGTTTCTGTGGAGGTTTTCAATTGACTCTGTAGTGCGTTTACTTTTTTTATTTTTATTTTTATTTTTTGCATTTTTTTTGCATTTTTTCTGCACTTTATCAAAATAGTAATTTTCTAAGAGACTGTTTTTAGTTACTTACCTTTGTTCACTTGATTTTCATTTATTTGGATTCTATCTCCTTTGTGATGTGTTTATTTTATTTTATTTAATGTAGCACTTTGCACTTTTTGATACTATTCAGTAGACATTTATAGATATATATTTTTATATTACACTATTGATTTATGTAACTAGGCATTATACTTATCACCCTCGGAGGGTTATTTAATATAGGGACAGCGCAATACCAACATATCTTTAGTCCTGAAAGAAGTGTCTGTCTAAGGGAAATGGTCCAGAACCGAAAGGACCTTGCCCATCAACATTTTCGAAATTTGAGTGGCACATCTAGACCTGGAAAGGGCCTGGAAATTCAGGTTGCAGAATTCTACTGTCAGAATTTAATCTGACAATGCCACAGAAGTGGCTTATATCGACCACCAAGGGGGCACCAGAAGTCAGGCAACCCAGGGAGAGGTAAACCATATCCTAACCTGGGCAGAAAAACATGTGCTGTGCATTTCGGCAATCTTCATTACAGGGGTAGAGAACTCGCAGGCGACTACTTAAGTCGCCAGCAGTTGTTCCAGGGGGAATGGTTCCTTCACCCCGTCATCGTCCTATGCCAAAGATGGAGGATCCCAGATGTAGATCTGTTTGTGTCCAGGTTCAACAGCAAAGTCGACAACTTTGTGTCAAGAACAAGGGATCTACTCGCATGCGGAACAGATGCGTTGGTGGGATCAGTTCTCACTGATTTATGCATTCCCTCCTATTCTGCTGCTACCTTGACTTCTTTGCAGGATCAAGTGAGAAAGGAAGTCGGTAGTTCTTGTGGCCCAGAAGATCTTGGTATGCAGAAATAGTAAAGATGGTGGAAGGGGCCCCATGGACCCTAACACTATGTCCAGACCTGTTATCGCAGGGACCAGTGTTCCATCCTACTTTACAAATGCTAAATGTAACGGTTTGGCTATTGAAACCTACATTCTAAGGAATCGTGGGCTTTCAGGCTCAGTGATACCTACCTTGATTAAGGCAAGAAACCTAGCTTGCAGAGTCATTTATTATAGAGTCTGGAAGGCATATGTTTCTTCGTGTGAATCCAGGGGTTGGCATCCTAGGAAGTATGTCATAGGTAGAATTCTTGGCTTTCTGCAAATGGGACTAGAAATTAAACTGGCCTTGAGTACTATCAAGGGCCAGGTCTCGGCCTTATCAGTATTGTTTCAGCATCCGCTTACTTCGCATTCTTTGATCTGAAGCTTTATACAGGGGGTAACGTGGCTTAATCCACCAGTTAGGGCACCCCTGAACCCTTGGGACTTGAATTTAGTTCAGTCAGCATTACAGAAACAGCCTTTTGAGCCGATACGACATATTCCTTTGGTCCTTTTGACAAGGAAGCTAGTTTTTCTGGTAGCCATTTCTTCTGCAGTCAGAGTTGGTGGCTCTTTCTTGTAAAGAGCCATATTTAATCGTACACAAGGATAGAGTAGTATTGCGACCTCATCCTAACTTTCTGCCTAAGGTGGTTTCAGGTTTTCACCTAAACCAGGATATTGTTTTACCTTAATTTTTTCCAGAACCCTATTATAAGGAAGAAAAGTCACTACACTCTTTGGATGTAGTGTAGAGCAGTCAAGAGCTATTTGAAGGCGACTGCTCAGATTCGAAAAACAGATGTTTTGTTCGTGTTGCCTGAAGGTCCTAGGAAAGGACAGGCAGCATTGAAATCCACTATTGCCAAATGGATTCAGCAGGTAAAATTATTCAAGCTTATGGCTTGAAGAAGAAGGCTCCACCTTTTCAGGTCAAAGCACACTCCACCAGGGCTGTTAGTGTTTCATGAGCAGTGCATCACCAAGCCTCCATGGCTCAAATCTGCAAGACCGCAACCTGCTGTTTAGTCCATACATTCACCAGATTCTCTCATGAGGATATCACCTTTGGGAGCAGTGTGCTGCAGGCAGCAGTATAGGTTCTCAGGTCTGATTGCACTCTACTTTTGTCTGTGTCCCCTCCCCTCAGGTGGCAATGCTCTGGGACATCCCATACAGTTATTACTGTGTCCCATGATGTACGATAAAGAAATAGGATTTTTATAACCGCTTACCTGTAAAATCCTTTACTTGGAGTACATCAGTGGACACAGAGGTCCCTCCCCTCTTTCTGGTTACACGTGTATTGCTTTGCTACAAAACTGAGGTACTCCCGGTAAGGGGAGGGGTTATATGGGGAATTGAACTTCCTGTTTAGGGTGTGCCAGTGTCCACCACCTGAAGGTGCCTATATAACCCATACAGTTATTACTGTGGCTCTGTGTCACGTGATGTACTCCAAGAAAAGGATTTTACAGGTAAGCTGTTCTAAAAATCCTATTTTGCCCCCTTCCTGATTTTTTTCTTTTGCATATTTGTCACACAAAATTATTCAGATCATCATCAAAAATTATAATATTACTAGGGATGAATCAACTAATCAGCATAATAGATTAGTTGGTCAGCCAATTAGTTGGCCTGCATACAGAATGCATTATTTGTTTAGGAAATTTGTATTAGGAAATACAGTGCAGCACACATATAGCTTAGCACATCATCCATACATATCAGTATACACAGTGCAGCACACATACAGTTCAGTACACCGTACATGTCAGTAAGTGCCTGAGAACTTGAATGTGTGAGGAGCAATGGCTCATGGAACATGTAGTCCTAGGCAGGAGAAGGAAGTGATTCTAAAGGCAGACTTTTTTTTTTTACCTTGCTATATGGGCACTCTAAAACTATACTTTGTGGCTTGCGATAGGAGCACCCTAAAAGAAGGAAGAGACAGTAACGTCAGCGGGGGAACCACCAGAAGAGGAACAGGTATGCTCTGTACAAAACCATTACACAGAGCAGGTAAGTATGTTGTTTATAAAAATGAAAATAAATAATCCAATGTTTACAATGACTTTAACCTCCTCCCGCCCGCCCTATAGCCGAATGACGGCCGTAGAGCAGGCGCTTTACCGGGAGGCCGTCCCTGGACGTCCTGATGTTTACTCCCGCAATGCGTGCCGTCGTGGGCGTGCATCGGGGAAGTTCTGTGTTTGCCGTGTCCCCCGGAGACAGGCAAACACAGATCGCTGTAAACGGCCAATCACAGCGGCCATTTACAGCGCGATCGGCGTGTCCAATGTGAGATAATCTCATATGTAAACATATGAGATCATCTCGCAGCGCCGCTCTCCCTCCTCACACAGACAGCGTGTGAGGAGGGAGAGATGAACAGCTGCAGCGGCCGTAAGTGTGAAAAAAATAAAAAAAGTGCCATCCGCCCCAGTGCTATCCTCCCCCAGTGCCATCCACCCCAGTGTTTCCTGCCCCCAGTGCCACCTGTTAGTGCTATCTGTCCCCAGTGCCATCTGTCATCAGTGCCACGTATCAGTGCCATTTGTCATCAGTGCCACCTGTCAGTGTCACGTGTCATCAATGCCACTTATCAGTGCCATCTGTCATCAGTGTCACGCGTCATCGGTGCCACGTATTAGTGCCATCTGTCATCAGTGCCACGTATTAGTGCCACGTGTCATCAGTGCCACGTATAAGTGCCATCTGTCATCAGTGCCACATATTAGTGCCATCTGTCATCAGTGCCACGTATAAGTGTCATCATTGCCACGTATCAGTGCCATCTGTCATCAGTGCCATGTGTCATTGTCCTGGTGCTCCAGGGCCTTCAAAAGTGTAATAGGTAATCAACAAGTTAGATGTGTAATTTATGCTCCTAGAACATGTGACGGCGCTCCCTGCATGTTGGGCCTCTCTATGTGGCCAGACTGTGAAAAAGTCCCACACATGTGGTATTGTAATACTCAGGAGGAGTAGCAGAATTGTTTTGGTTGTGTCATTTGTGGTATACACATGCCACGTGAGAGAAATAACCTATTACAATGACAATTTTGTGGAAAAAAATAAAAAAAATGAAAAATCTTAATTTTGCAAAGAATTGTGGGAAAAAAATGACAACATCAAAAAGCTCACTATGCCTCTTACTAAATACCTTGGAATGTCTACTTTCCAAAAATGGGTCATTTGGGGGGTATTTGTACTTTCCTGGCTTGTTCGGGTCACAAGAAGTGAGATAGGCCACCAGTACATCAGATGTGATCAATTTTGTGCGATTCGCACCACAGCTTGTAGACTCTCTAACTTTCACAAAGACCAAATAATATCCACTAATTTGGGTTATTTTTACCAAAGATATGTAGCAGTATAAATTGTGGCCAAAATTTATGAAGAAAAATTAATAATTTGCATAATTTTGTCACAGAAACAAAGAAATATCCGTTTTTTTTCAAAATTTTCGGTCTTTTTTCATTTATAGCGCAAAAAATAAAAACCCCAGAGGTGATCAAATACCACCAAAAGAAAGCTCTATTTGTGGGAAAAAAAGGACAAACAATTCATTTGGGTACAATGTCGCATGACTGAGTAATTGTCATTCAAATTGTGAGAGCACTGAAAGCTGAAAATTGGTCTGGGCAGGAAGGATGTTTAAGTGCCCAGTAAGCAAGTGGTTAAAGGCTCTGTGCAAGGAAAATCGACATCTGAACTCAGAGAAGCTGGAGGCTGATAAACTAGAGATGACATAGGGCATTACAATTATATTTAAAATAAAAGTTTACCAGTGTTGTGTATTATATTGATATATATCTATAAAAATTATTACTACTTTAAGATAAAAAGTTTTATATCGACCCCACCCCTCATAAAGCTTTATGTCTGACTCCAAGTTCAACCACTTCAATACCAGGCACTTTCCTCCCTGCCTGCCCAGGACAATTTTTAGCTTTCAGCGCTGTTGCACTTTAAATGACAATTCCGCAGTCATGTAACACTGTACCCAAACTAAATTTTTATAATTTTCTTCCCACAAATAGAGCTTTCTGTTGGTGTTATTTGATCACCTCTGCGGTTTTTAATTTCTGCGCTATAAACGAAAAAAATACAACATTTTGAAAAAACTGATGGGCACTGATAGGCGGCACTAATAGATGGCACTGAATAGGCAGCACTGATGAGGAGCTACTGACAGGCATTACTGAGTGGCACTTTGATGGGGCACTGACAGGCCTTACTGTTACTGATGGGGCACTGTTGTGGGCACTGACAGGTGTTTTATAAAGGGGGACAGGCTGGCAGGTGCACTGATTGGCAGCTGATGGGCACCTTTTGATGGGGGCTGATAATCAACTTGCTGATTATCAGAACAGACCCCCCCCCCCCCCCGACAGGGAGAGCCGATGATCGGTTCTCTCTGTCAGCGTGAACGGAGGGACACAGTTTACCGGCACTTCCTGGTTCACGTGATGATCACCTGTGATTGGTGACAGCTGATCACGTGGTAAGAAGCCTCTGTCAGAGGCTTCATACCACGATCCGAGTTGCGGTGTCAGACTGACACACCGCACCTCCGCTCGGCACGTGCCGGCTCTGTTATCTTGATCACGTCATAGGACATCCGGTCAGGATAACACAACCACTTTGCCACCTTCATTTTGCTATATGACGAGCGGCAAGTGGTTAATATACCCTGTATATCGTACTACTGGGTATATTTAATATTATATGTATGATAGAAATGAGAATATATATATATATATTTTACTTTCACTGTTTCACAGTATAATTTAACCCCTTTTAGTAGTAGTTTTAGTAGTGATTACTCTTACAACAAACATTTTGGAAGGAAGTATTTGTCCATGAAAAACATAAAAGTGGTCTCTGCAGCCCCCACACCCCTTCTCCCACCATGTTGTCTTCACTGCTTATCGGAACCGTTGGTTGTGGCGGAGACAATCCGATCCTTTCCCCTCAGAGGCACTAAGTCGAGTGAGGGAACGATCGGCTCTCCTCTGCTCGCATCTTGTCAGCGCAAACTGAGGAGAGCCGATTACCGCCACTTCCTGGTTGCCATTGTGCTTCAGCTGTGATTGGTCACAGCTGATCACATGGTTAAGAGCCTACGTCATAGGCTCTTTACCACGATCGAAGATGCAGTGTGTCGGAACGACACACAGCACCACCGATCACTGCGCTGCGTCCCCCTGGGAGCGCGCACGAGCTGCTTATCCTGTTGGACTTTCGCATAACGTCCAGTAACTGAGCCACCTTGCGGATGTCATTCCGCAATAGGGCGGTAGGGAAAGTAATGCCACAGCATCTCTAACGGATTTAAGTCAGGACTTTGAAGAGGCCACTCCAAAACTTTAATTTTGTGTTTTTTTTTTTTTTTTTGAGTCATTCAGAAGTGAATTTGCTAGTGTGTTTTGGATCATTGTCCTGCTGCATAACTTAAGTGTGTTGCTCATGAGGACACACACTCATGACTGGACATTCGCCTTCATGATTTTCTGGTAGAGCACAGAATTCTTGTTTCCATCAATTATGGCAAGTAGTCCAGGTCTTGAAGCTCTAAAGCAACCCCAGACCATCACACTACCCCCACCAGCAGCAGTGTCTTTTGGCTTGGAACTCTCCCATGAATACCATTTTTGCCAATTCTCTTTCTTATTGTTGAATCATGAACACCGACCTTAACTGAGGCAAGTGAGGACTGCAGTTCTTCAGATGTTGTTCTGGGTTCTTTTATGACCTCCTGGATGAGTCGTCGTCATGCTCTTAGAACATTGGTAAACCTTCCCAGGAGTGGCCAGTCAACCAAAATGACTCCAAGTTTTCTCCATTTGTGGATGATGACTCCCACCATGGTTTGTCCCAAAGTTTTAAAAATGGCTTTGTAACCCTTTCCAGTCTGATATATGTACATTATATTGTTTATTGAAATTTCTTTAGATCGCAGCATGATGTGTTGCTTTTTGAGATATTTCCGTGTGCTTCGCTTTGTCAGACAGCTTTTATTTCAAATGGAAGTAATGTGCCCAAAATGTAACTTTTTTTTTTTTAAACTGTTAAAGCTATGAATTTACTTCTTTAAGACCCCTTTCACACTGAGACGCTGAAAAACTGCCCATAGAATGTCGGGCGTTTTTGCGGTGCTTTACCATTATTTTTGCAGCATTAGTGATGCTCTCTTTTGTGCTTTTTTTAAGGCCATCTGACAACGTGACCCAAAAGAAAAAAAGACATTTTGCAGCGCTTTTGAAGCTCTTTGCCATTCATTTCAATGGATGGGCGTTTTGAGGTGCTTTTTAGCCACTTGACCACTGGGCACTTAAACACCCTTAATAACCAGACCAATTTTCAGCTTTCGGTGCTCTCACATTTTGAATGACAATTACTCAGTCATGCAACACTGGACCTATATGAAATTTTTGTCCTTTTTTTCACACAAATGGAGCTTTCTTTTGGTGGTATTTAATCACCACTCGGTTTTTTATTTTTTGTGCTATAAAAGAAAAAATACAGAAAATTCTGTAAAAAAAAGAATTTTTCTTAGTAATCTGCTAAATTTTATAACAGAAACAAATTTTTTCTTCATAAATTTTGGCCAAAATTTATACTACTACATATCTTTGGTAAAAATAAGTACAAATTGGATATTATTTGGTCTTTGTGAAAGTTATAGAGTCCACAAGCTATGGTGCCAATATCTGAAAATTGATCACACCTGAAGTACTGACGGCCTATTTCAATTCTTGAGACCCTAACATGCCAGAAAAGTACAAATACCCCCCAAATTACCCCTTTTTGGAAAGAAGACATTCCAATGTATTCAGTAAGAGGCATGATGAGTTTTTTGAAGTTGTCATTTTTTCCCACAATTCTTTGCAAAATCAAGATTTTTTTTACTTTTTTTTTTTTCACAAAATTGTCATATTATCAGTTTATTTCTCACACACAGCATATGCATACCACAAATTACACCCCAAAACACATTCTGCCATTACTCCAGGGTACGGCGATACTGAAGGGGGAGGGGATCTTCAACCTGAGTGGGCAGCCCTTATCTCAAGAGGAAATAGGTGTACTCGATAAAGGGCTAAAATACGCTCCCACTAAGAATATGGACAAATTTGAGACGTATCTAGGAGTACAAAAATATGTTAGGACATTAAACATTAAAAAATATTTAGCGAGCAATCCCATCAAAAAACGCATCCAGGTGGCGGATCAGGATGTGACACATAGTGAATTAAGGAATAGATCGGTGTTCAACCCAACGGTCTCCAATAATAAACATGTTGAAGTATTCAAAAAGGTAGTGCTACAAGACCTTAAGGACCTAAAAATTAAGAAGCGTGAGGATCCCAAGTTTATTAAAAGCGGGATTAAGAAACTATCAAAGCGGAAAGACATCGTTATCCGACCCGCCGACAAGGGCGGAGGAATTGTCATCCTCTCAAAAGTACAGTACTGCGATAATATGAAGAAGCTACTAGGAGATAACACTACATATACAAAACTAACCAAGAATCCCATGTTTAAATGTAGGAAAGAACTTGAGCAGGTAGTTCACCTTGGGCTTAAAAAGGACATCCTGAGCAAAAAAGAAGCCAAATACCTGATTCCAGAGGCATGCAGGACTCCGATTATTTACGCCTTACCAAAAATACACAAGGATAAAATAAATCCCCCGTTTAGGCCCATAGTGAATGGGATTGATTCCCTCACCTCTAGAATGGGGGAATATATAGATACATTTTTACAACCTGTGGTCACAAAAACCGAAGCCTATCTGAGAGACACGAAGCAGGTATTGCAAATATTAGAAGAACTACCTGAAGAGGAAGGACCCTGGATTATGGCATCAGTCGATGTCTCTTCACTGTACACGGTGATTCAACACTATCAAGCCTGTGAGGCTGTAAAATGGGGCTTAAGAAAGTATAGCACGTTGTCGTGCTCCCAGCGTAAATATTTGGTCAAATGTCTGGACTTTTGCCTTAAAAACAGTTATTTTTGGTATAACCGTGAGTACTTCCATCAAAGAACTGGAGTGGCGATGGGAGCCAAGTTTGCTCCCAGTGTGGCATGTTTATTCATGGCCCAATGGGAAGAAGAAGCGGTATACATTAACAGACCCAGAGAACTGGCTATATATAAAAGGTATATAGACGATATCCTGATACTCTGGAGAGGTGAAACAACCAGCCTAGTTAGATTCTTGGAAGGACTAAATATCAATAACAGAAACATTAAACTATCCTGGGAAGTGAGTACCGGATCAATATCTTTTCTAGATCTAGAAGTGACACAAAATAATAACAAATTATATACAAAGACCCATTTCAAAAATGTCGATAGGAATAGTTACTTGCCAAGAGGTAGCTGCCATCACACTAACTGGCTGTGTAATATCCCAAAGGGTCAACTGATAAGACTACGCAGAAACTGTACAAACACTAAAGACTACCGCCTGCAGGCTGAAAAGATAGGTCAGAGGTTCATAAATAAGGGATATGATAATGAAGACATTAGAAAGAAAATCACAGAAGTTGAAAATATGGATCGGACCACTCTATTAAGAGATAAAACCACCCCGGCAAGAGGGATGGATGGGATACCGCTCATACTAAATTACAACGCTCAACACAAGAAATTCGAAAAGATTATCAGAAAACACTGGCACATTCTACGTTTAGATGTACACTTACAGGAATTGTTGCCTGAATACCCTAAATTTGTGTACAAAAAGGCATTGACTTTAAGGGACAAGATAGTCAAGAATGTCCCCGACCCCCCACCCACAGGCCTGACTTTCTTCACTGGAAAAGGGTTCTTCCCATGTAAACGGTGTTTTGCATGTCTAAAAACAAAACGTCCAGCGGAAAAGAAATTTAATTTTACGTCTACAAGCACTGGGAATACGTACGAAATAAAAGATTTCATATGCTGTAATACCGAGGGAGCGGTGTACGTGTTGCAATGCAGTTGTGGCTTGCAATACGTAGGCCGCACTAAAAGACCTCTAAGGGTACGAATAAAAGAGCATGTTAAAAACATCATTAATGGCTTTGACAAGCATAGCGTTTCTAGACACTTTTGCATACACCACAACAAGGACCCTACCCAGCTTATGTTTTGGGGTATCGAACCCTACAAAAGACACTGGAGAGGTAGCCATAAGGTCAGAACATTAAGTCAGGCAGAGTCTAGATGGATTTTCACTTTAGACACTTTTGCACCCCAGGGACTCAATATTGATTTTGACCTTAATTGTTTTATTAGTGATTTCTGACTACATTATTTATATGTTTCTTCTGCTAGGATGTTTTTAAAATTGCTACTATGTGAATTTTGGATCTCCTTTCCGGTGTCTTCTCTAAAATTGAGAGTGATTTTGATATATTTTTACATATTTTTACATATTCTATCTTATGCTATTCTACTTTTATATATATTCTATTCCCCTTTTTTTAATCAGTCTCTGTTCTTAGCGTTATCCTTGGAGATCGACTATGACTCCCGTTAGGACCATCTATGATGGCTGTTATCCTGGAATTTTTACATTTCTGTCCAATATATCGCTGATCCTATATGCACATAATTTTAGCTATAATTATTAATTTTTTCTCACATCACTTAGCCTATACATTGATAGTGGCCCATTAAATAGTCGTAAGCGTTTTTTTAGATCACTCTCTCCCTCCTAGACATCACTATTTTTTAGATGGACCTGTTGATAATTTATATCGCCAATAGTCGATTCCTAATTATTGGCCATGCTATACCACACCCCCTAAGATTTTTTATAAATACTCTATCAATATCTCTTACACATAATAATTTTATGACTATGGTTTTACTAGTGCAGATTTTACTCTGATTTTATTTATTTACTTTCAATTTTAATATATTCGTCCAGTACTGCCCATACCTTCCTTTTTTGTTTTATGCTAGATGTCATTTTAGAAACGAACGTTACTGCGCAGGTGCGCTAACGAGACGTGTTGCTCTGTTATTAACTTCGGGGCTGCGCCATTAAGAATAATGTTCCCCGGGCATTTCCCAGTGGGCTAAAACAGTTAATGACCACCTACATTAAAAATGCCCTCATAAAATTATCGTAAGTGAAGTTTGCACATTCCCTGTCACTGTCACGTCTGTAGACCATCACTCTATATATACTAGCCCACGAGAAAATGGCCGTAGATGTGGCTACAATGGACTTCACAAAAATGGCTGCTAATTACTGACACTATTTATACGTTCGTCCTTACCCCAGTTGTTATTCCCTGATGAAGTCATTTGACGATACGCGTAGGAACACAATTGGCCAGTAAGGACACCGGAAGTGACGTCCGGAAGCGCGAACGTGACACGCGTTCGTTTAGTTGTGCTTTTTTATTACTGTTTTAAATGTGAGTACCTTATCTTCGTTTTATACCCAATAAATTGTGAATACGTACTTCACTATTGGAGTGTTCCCCTTGCTTTCTCTGCATGCTATAACGTGCCCATGGTGAATGAGAGTCCAGGATCACATCACCTACTGAACCTACATTATTGGACAACAAGCGTTACTTTGGAAATGCTGTTTACCTTACAGCAGTAAGGTAAGGTAATTACTGCACCTAGTGTGAGGATATTATACGCATAGGAGCACTGGTGGAATCTACCCCCTGTTTTTGGAGCACGCAGGATACTGCTTTGCTGATCACCAAATGGACGCATTTTACCACTAAATGGATATGCTTTTTATATAACTATAGTTCACCTCATTTTCGCTTTTGGAATCTTTGCTCAAACACATATCTCACTGCTTATGGACTATTAGTATTTTTGTTCATACACGTGACACACTACACATGGGCTATTAGCATTTTGTGTAATTTTTGATTTGTATTGCACTTTTATAACGACACTTAGTTTTTTTTTTTTTTTTTTTTTTTGTGTCATATTATCTATATATTTGAGTATACTTAATATTATCTCACTGTTATCTATAGAAGATTTCTCAAATCAAGTTTTCTTGGTCAAGCGCACAATTTGACCTGGTGTATTGCACTTTAGTATTTATGCACATTGTCTGAGCTTATTTAAACATACAGTTTCACACTTTATTCTATTTCTGTTTTGGTTATCACTTGAGTACATGCTAGTTTAATTAGATTTATTTAGTCGGAGCGCAACACCATTTCTTAACTATTATCACTTAATCTGGGGAGGGTTTACACCCCTGCCGGTGTTTTGCTGCAACCTCACTAGTTTTAGGACACATTGATAGGCGCGAGAATATTTTCACTCTCATATGCATACCACAAATTACACCCCAAAACACATTCTGCCATTACTCCAGGGTACGGCGATACCACATGTGTGAGACTTTTACACAGTGTGGCCACATACAGAGGCCCAACATGCAGGGAGCGCCATCAGGCGTTCTGGAGTATCCAGGACAATTCTGAGATTTCTCTCCTACATGTAAAAATCATCATTTATTTGCTAGAAAATTACATAGAATCCCAAAACATTATATATATATGTTTTTTTAGCAAACACCCTGGAGAATACAATGGTGGTTGTTGCAACTTTTTATCTCGCACGGTATTTGCGCAGCAATTTTTCGAATGCTTTTTTTTGGAAAAAATAACTGTTTTGTGCTTAAAAAAAAGAAAAACGCAGTAAAGTTAGCCCAATTTTTGCATAATGTGAAAGATGAAGTTACGCTGAGTAAATAGATACCTAACATGTCACTCTTCAAAATTGCACACGCTCGTGGAATGGCGCCAAACGTCGCTACTTAAAAATCCCCATAGGCAACGCTTGAATTTTTTTTTACTGGTTATATGTTTTGAGTTACAGAGGAGGTCTAGGGCTAGAATTATTGCTCTCGCTCTAACGTTCACAGCGATACCTCACGTGTGGTTTGAACACCGTTTTCATATATGGGCGGGACTTACGTATGCGTTCGCTTCTGCATGCGAGCACATGGGGACAGGGGCGCTTTAAAATTTTTTTATTTTTTTTATTGTTCATTTTACTTTATTTATTTTAGTTTGACATTTTTTTATCACTTTTATTCCTATTACAAGGAATGTAAACATCCCTTGTAATAGGAATATGGCATGACAGGTCCTCTTTACAGTGAGATATGGGGTCAATAAGACCCCACATCTCACCTCTAGGCTGGAAAGCCTGAAATAATAATAAAAAAAAGATTCTGGCTTTGATCGTATTGGCGAGTCGGTAGAAGCACTGGACGGCGGCAGGTGGATGTCTATGGCTGGGTATTGCAGGGTATCACCGACTATGGCTGGGTATTGCAGGGTATCTCCGAGTATGGCAATTTATGGCAGGGTATTGCAGAGTATTGGCTGGAATTTTACTGTAGAGTATTGGCGGGTAGTGCAGAGTATTGGAGGGTAGTGCAGAGTATTGGCGGGTGTTGCAGAGTATTTGCGGGTGTTGCAGAGTATTGGCTAGTGTTGCAGAGTATTGGCTAGTGTTGCAGAGTATTGGCTAGTGTTGCAGAGTATTGGCGGATGTTGCAGAGTATTTGCGGGTGTTGCCGAGTATTTGCGGGTGTTGCAGAGTATTGCAGCGTATTTGCGGGTATTGCAGAGTATTTGCGGGTATTGCAGAGTATTGCAGAGTATTTGCGGGTGTTGCAGAGTATTTGCGGGTATTGCAGAGTATTTGCGGGTATTGCAGAGTATTTGCGGGTATTACAGAGTATTGCAGAGTATTTGTGGGTATTGCAGAGTATTTGTGGGTATTGCAGAGTATTTGCTGGTACTGCAGAGTATTGCAGGGTATTGCAGAGTAATGGCAGGGAATTGAGGGGTTTAATTTCGGTGCGCAGCAATGTGGGCATTGCAGATGCAGCCCACAGCGCTGCTGACACCGATCTCTTCCCCCTCCGCTGTACCGATCGGTACAGAGAGGGGGAGGGAGGAACCGGCGTCATATGACATCCTCCCAGAGTTAAACAACCGCCCTGTAGCCGTCATTCGGCTATGGGCCGGTTGTTAAGTGGTTAAGAGTCCCAGGCAAGACCCTGTACATTTACAGAAATTGTTGTCAGTTTTTGCGGCTCTCAATGTCCCGCTAGCAGTCAAGAAGTTGGACGGCCCGGCAACAGCACTTACCTTTTTAGGGATCATTTTGGATACCAAGGCTATGCAGGCCAACCTTCTGGCTGATAAGCTCACCAGGATCAGAGATTGTAGCCATACCTTTACGATATCTCAGGCTTGTTCCAGGGAGGAGTTGTTATCCTTGTTGGGCATTTTGAACTTTGCCACGAGGATCATTCCGCAGGGTAGCCCTTTTATATCCAGGTTGTTAGCTTTATTGCCTTCAGCCCCGGATTCAGACTCCTGGGTCAAGCTGGATACTGCTGCACTAGCCGACCTGCGCATGTGGGGCCAATTCCTCCGGCATTGGAATGGGATTGCCATGTTTATCCGTGTGGAGTCCATATCCTCTCCTCAGGTGGAGATGGATGCAGCGGTCACGGTAGGTTAAGCTGCCATTTTTGGCACCCACTGATTGGCTGGGCTGTGGCCAGAGGAAATCTTGGCCATCCCAGGTTTCACGGATTCGTCAGCATTGTTTGAGATCTTCCCCACAGTGTCAGCAGCCCGGGTGAGGGGTAGGTCATGGTCAGGGCAGACGGTGGTTTTCTCTACGGACAATCAGGCGGCCATGGAGATTATCAACAAAGATAGATCCAGGTCATTGGTCATAATGTCCTTTGTACGCAGGTTAATTTGGTTGTCCCTACAGTTTGATTTTCATATTTAGTGTAAGTTCATCAGTGGAGTAGAGAATGTTGCTGCAGATGCAGCTCAATGTCCCGTTATTTTTGCGACAGGTCCCGGATGCAGACGCTTACGCCATGCCATCCCGGCAGCCCTCACTTCTGATGATGGACTAAACTCCCATTTGCTTGATGCAGCAGCTTTGATTAATGTATCATTATCAACCAACACCAGAAAGACTTACACCTCTGCCTGGAAGACCTTCCAGGTTTTCCAGTCCCGGTACCCGTGTTTTGATGGTTATGATGTTTGTTATCTGCTGGCTTTTGTGGCGTTTTGCCACTCGCAACTAAAGTTGTCACATGGCACGATTAAGACATATCTTGCAGGGGTTCAGCACCATTGGTTGGGGAGATGGAACTCTGCATGATTCGCTAGATATATCCCGGATCCTCATGTCTAGATGGCTCGGGCCTTCAGGCATTTGGCTGACTGATGTCATGTTACTTCCAATAAATCTGTTACTGATTTACCCTACTATCTTCATTTTTGCCCCCTTTAGGCATACTGACCACGTGACCTTTGGCACACCCCAGGTCTTTTCCATGTGTTCCTTTATCACGTACTTACTCGATCTCTCCTTGAAACTCCAAGTACAAATGTTACGTGTTTCCTTAAATTCATTTATAACCCCCCCTAAAATGTGTATCCTTAAATTCAGACAGAGTGCTGGAGGCTTTTTCTCTTATATTCACCGACCGACACAGCTCCTCTCTGTAACTAAATGGGATTGTTAGCCTGTCACTAGGAGAACTAGGCAAAATTGTAACACAATACACAGAACTTTCAGCGGACCCTGTGCTAACGACCCTCCCTGCTGCCATAGCAGACTCAGTTTTATTTTGCCTAGTGAAGGAGAATGACCTAGGAACCCTGCATTTTTTTGATGCAGGATTTATAATTTTGCGCAAGATGAAAGATCCTGGGATCTTCTATCAACTGCCAGCTGGGTGACAGGCTGGTTAAGTTATCCTTGTAGTCTCCCTAGTCCGGCCATCGAGCGTGTGCAGGTCGCAGCTAAGTCTCGGCAGGCCACGACATACCTCAGCTCCAGAGGTGGTTGGTGAGCTTCAATGCTCTGGGGTATACATATGACCGGGCTACTGATGTCTGGATCACAGTATACCGGGCCAGCAGCCACCCTGTAACTGCGCAGGAGTGGGTCTGTGATGGAATGTCTCCCAGCTTTTCAGGACTGGTAAGTACGGCTCTCCCTCCCTCGGGGAGTTGAGCAGCTGGGCATTCCCTGGGAGGTCAATTCGGGGGCCACCTCACCTCCTCCTCTTCTCTCCCACGTCCCTATCTTCCCTCCTTCCCCCCCATGGGGGTGGTGGCTGCATGTACTGCGGGCGGTGTGTGTATGGGGATCGGCCATTTTGGCTGAGGGCAGAGCAGGTTCCCCTTGTGAGCCTCAACGGCCATTTTCTATGGGATTTTCCTATTAGTTGCATTGGCAGACATTTTTTTGAAGCCCGAGCGCTCTTTTCACCGCAGTTCTCTTGTGACAGCATGCCATGTGCTATCACAGGTTGTTTCCTGTGTCCACTGTGTATACAGGATGCTGGATGGCCATTCCCTGAACGCTGGTGCAAGCTCTGCAGATCGTTTCACCGCTCTTTTCTACAGCTGCTGCCGTCACAGTTTCTTCACTCTGCAACTGGGTAACCTCCTGGGGACTACAGGCATGGCTAGTAACCATCACAGAATGCCCCAGGGTGGTGAGTCCAGTGCTAGGAACCCCCCCACCCCCCCAGGCGGCGACAGCAGGAGGGTGGGACCTTCACTGTCCTAAGTCCCCTTTCAGGTGGCAGGCAGGGTAGGGTCAGCATGGTTTCTTCCCCTGAAATCCAGACTATTGCAACCAGGTAATCTGCGGATAGCACTGTGCCCATGGACACCCTGACGGCGGTCCTTAACTCTTTTGTTGCAAAAATAGAGGCGGTGCGTGGAAGGAAAGGTGCACGTAAAAGGCCCCTGCCCCCCCCCCCAGTCCTCTGGGGAAAGCTCTGATGCAGACTCAGGCCTTGCTGCGGCTGGTGACCCCTGCTCTGACCTATCGGACGAGGCTGACCAGGACCATTTGGACAGCGAGGATGATTCCCCGTCCGTGTCCGGGCGCAACAAAGCGCTTGTTGAAGCACTTATCACAGCTGTGCGTGATACCCTGAAGATCCAGGAGCCAGCGGATCCCTCTGCTGATGTACCGGTCCCTTATGGGTCCCGCAAGCCAGCACGTTCACCTAAGGTGTTCCCGTATTTGACTTATTTCGACAAGTTCATCTACAGGGAATGGGGTCAGCTGCAAAGGACCTTTTCAGTCCCCAAAAACATGGCGGTGCGTTACCCCTTTGAGGAAAGCCTTCTCAAAAAGTGGTCGGCTCCTCCGGTCGTGGACCCCCCAGTATCTAGGTTAAATAAAGTAACCACGATCCCGGTTAAGGGGACTCCTACATTCAAGGATCCCACAGATAGGAAGGCCGAGGCGGTGGCTTGTTCCTTGGTTCCGGTTGTGGGGTCAGCGGTGCGACCTGTACTGGCATCCGCACTGGTGTCGCAGACACTGAGTGGGCAAAACGTTTGCACCGCAAATTGGGAGAGCAACAGGCCTCCCCTGTCTGCGTGGAACTAGCGGACTAACTAGTACAAAGCCTTAAATACGTTTGTGACGCGCCCCTGGATACTCTTCCTCTGTTATCCAGGGCTTCAGTGTCAGCTGTGGTGCTGAGGCGCCAGATTTGGTTGAAATACTGGTTTGCTGACCAGGCATCCAAGAAAGCCCTGACGGATCTTCCCTTCCTTGGCGACCAGCTCTTTGGAGCTTCGTTGGATGACATTATTAAAAATGCCATGGGTGGTAAGAGTAAACTACTCCCGCAGGCCAGGAAGGCTAAGGAGCCACGCCGCAGGCAAGGTCCCTCTTTTTCCGCTCACAAGCGGCTTTTTCATCCACCCGGTCCTTCGACAAAACTTTCCCAGCCCATCAGGACGTCCATAGACGGTCAGAGGCATCCCTGGAACCGCAAGCCTAACAAGCCTGCGAACAAAAGTGCTACCGCATGAAGGTTTGCCCCCACCCACATCTCAGGTGGGGGGTCGCCTTTGGGAGTTTGCAGCCCGGTGGACCGCCCGGTTATCCGACAAATGGGTCTGCGACCTAATTTCCACAGGCTACAAGATAGAGTTTCTCTCTTGGCCGCCGAACAGATTCTTCCCCTCCAGCATACCTGCTTCCCCGGTTTGCCGGGAAGCCCTGCTAGGGGCAGTAAGGGACCTGCAGAATCAGGGGGTGATTGTACCAGTTTCGGAATCGGAACGCTTCCAGGGATTCTACTCAAATCTGTTTGTGGTTCCCAAGAAGGAAGGGGTACGTCCGATATGGAACTTAAAAGCCCTCAATCACTTTGTAAAAGTGCAGAGGTTTCGAATGGAATCAGTTCGCTCAGTAGTCGCTGCACTACATCAAGGGGACTCCCTGGCGTCCTTAGACATCCAGGATGCATACCTGCACATACCCATATGCCTTCGGCATCAAACATTTCTGTGCTTGGCACTCGGGAAAGCCCACTACCAATTTGTGGCTCTCCCTTTTGGCCTGGCATCAGCCCAAGTCTTTTTCAAGGTACTGGCTCCAGTGTTGGCGTTGTTGCGACAACGTGGGATCGCGATTGTGGGTTACCTAGACGATCTCCTCCTGAGAGCATCTTCCGCCTCAGAATTAGAGGATGTGGCGATCACCATGCAGACTCTGCGAGACTTTGGGTGGCTGTTTAACCTAAAGAAGCCGGTGATTGTACCGACCCAGTGTCTGGAGTACCTAGGTCTACTATTGGACTCCAGGGAAGCGAGAGTTTTTCTCCCTTCGGACAAATTGCAGACTCTCAGATCTGCGGTCAGACTACTGATGAACCGCAAGTGGTCGTCGCTCCGCTTTTGCATGCGAGTACTGGGGCTCATGGTAGCCTCCTTCGAGGCAGTACCTTATGCCCAGTTCCACACCAGAGTCCTGCAGAAGGAGATCTTGACAAAATGGGACAAATCTCCGTTGTCCCTGGATCGGCAGATCCAGGTGAGTCAGCCAGTCAGGGACTCCCTGATCTGGTGGTTGAGGTCCCCGGTGATTCAGTCTGGAAAATCGTTCCTTCCTCTGAAATGGACGGTGATCACTATGGACGCCAGTCTATCCAGATGGGGTGGAGTGATGGGGATTCAGTCGGCTCAGGGCCTCTGGTCGACGGAAGAATCCAAGTTGGTGATCAATCTGCTCGAATTGAGAGCGATCAGGCTGTGTCTCCACACATGGTTGATGGGTCTTCCAATACAGTCAGACGCCTGTAGCGTACATAAATCACCAAGGGGGAACAAGAAGCTCAGCCGCTGCTCGGGAGGTCACTCACATACTTCGGTGGGCAGAGTGACACGTTCTGGCCCTGTCAGCCATTTACATCCCAGGGTGAAAAATTGGCAGGCGGACTATCTGAGTCGACAGATGCTGGACCCAGGAGAATGGGCATTGCATCCGGAGGTATTCAGGCGGTTGTGCCTGAAATGGGGCACACCAGATGTGGATCTATTGGCCTCCCGCCTCAATTGGAAGGTGCCGAGTTTCTTGTCCAGGACAAGAGATCCGTGGGCAGACGTGTCAGACGCGCTGGTGGCTCCATGGGATGAGTACCAGCTGATCTACTCCTTTCCTCCGCTAAAACTGTTGCCACGCTTGCTCTGCAGAGTGGAAGTCGAGAGGGATCCCAGTAATCCTGGTGGCCCCAGATTGGCCTCAGCGGCCCTGGTACGCAGACCTGGTGCGTCTGGTGGCGGACACTCCCTGTCGGCTGCCGCTGCGAGAGGACCTCCTATCTCAAGGTCCAATCTTTCACCCTGCTTTACCATCGCTGGCTTTAACGGCATGGCTATTGAGAGCCAGGTGCTGAGGAACCGAGGTCTGTCGGTCTCGGGGATTACAACTATGTTGAGGGCACGGAAATATTCTTCACGGAAGATATACCCGGCGGTCACGGATGCTCTAGAGTGCGTGCCGAATTCTTTGAGGACGTCATATGACAGCCTCCCAGAGTTAAACAACCGCCCTGTAGACGTCATTCGGCTATGGGCTGGTTGTTAAGTGGTTAAGAGTCCCAGGCAAGACCCTGTACATTTACAGAAATTGTTGCCAGTTTTTGCGGCTCTCAATGTCCCGCTAGCAGTCAAGAAGTTGGACTGCCCGGCAACAGCACTTACCTTTTTAGGGATCATTTTGGATACCAAGGCTATGCAGGCCAACCTTCTGGCTGATAAGCTCACCAGGATCAGAGATTGTAGCCATACCTTTACGATATCTCAGGCTTGTTCCAGGGAGGAGTTGTTATCCTTGTTGGGCATTTTGAACTTTGCCACGAGGACCATTCCGCAGGGTAGGCCTTTTATATCCAGGTTGTTAGCTTTATTGCCTTCAGCCCCGAATTCAGACTCCTGGGTCAAGCTGGATACTGCTGCACTAGCCGACCTGCGCATGTGGGGCCAATTCCTCCGGCATTGGAATGGGATTGCCATGTTTATCCCTGTGGAGTCCATATCCTCTCCTCAGGTGGAGATGGATGCAGCAGTCACGGTAGGTTAAGCTGCCATTTTTGGCACCCACTGGTTGGCTGGGCTGTGGCTGGAGGAAATCTTGGCCATCCCAGGTTTCACGGATTCGTCAGCATTGTTTGAGATCTTCCCCACAGTATCAGCAGCCCGGGTGAGGGGTAGGTCATGGTCAAGGCAGACGGTGGTTTTCTCTACGGACAATCAGGCGACCATGGAGATTATCAACAAAGATAGATCCAGGTCATTGGTCATAATGTCCTTTGTACGCAGGTTAATTTGGTTGTCCCTACAGTTTGATTTTCATATTTAGTGTAAGTTCATCAGTGGAGTAGAGAATGTTGCTGCAGATGCAGCTCAATGTCCCGTTATTTTTGCGACAGGTCCCTGATGCAGACGCTTACGCCATGCCATCCCGGTAGCCCTCGCTTCTGATGATGGACGATCTTTCACCCTGCTTTACCATCGCTGGCTTTAACGGCATGGCTATTGAGAGCCAGGTGCTGAGGAACCGAGGTCTGTCGGACTCAGTGATTACAACTATGTTGAGGGCACGGAAATATTCTTCACGGAAGATATACCATCGTACCTGGAAGGCCTATATCTCCATGTGTGAGGTGAAAGGGTGGCATCCGCGCTTCTTTTCTATATCCAGGATCCTGCTGTTTCTTCAGCAAGGTGTAGACCAGAAGTTGGCGTTGAGCACCATTAAGGGGCAAATTTCAGCTCTGGCTGTCTTTTTCTAGCGACCCCTAGTGTCTCATTCATTAGTGAGTACCTTTGTTCAGGGGGGTACGACATGTAGTCCCTCCAGTGCGTCCGCCGTTACCACTGTGGGATTTGAATCTGGTGTTGTCGGCACATCAAAAGCCGCTGTTTGTTTCGGTGACTGGTCCAACGAAGGGTATGGCGGTCTCGTCTGCCACCATTTCTAGGTGGATCAGACAGATTGTAGTACAAGCCTACGCCTTGAAGGGGCAGGTGCCCCCCTTTCCGGTCACGGCCCACTCTACAAGGGCAATCGGAATGTCTTTGGCCTTCCGGCACCAAGCGTCTGTCGCTCAGGTGTGCAAGGTGGGACCTGGTCGTCTGTCCATACGTTTACCAAGTTCTACAAGGTAGACGTCAGTGCATCGGCTGATGTCTGTTTTGGCCGCAAAGTTTTGCAGATGGCTGTGTAGTTGCAATTGAGTTTTTTTTCCTGGTTTTTAGATAAAAACGCAGTACTGTTTGTTAATGCACTGTTGCATTATGTCCGCATAAAGTTTGAGGTGTTGGCGATCTCTCCTGTTGAGAATACCCGGTTATATGGCGGTGTTTTTCCGTACACTGCTGTTTTTTTGTGGGTTTAGTTTCACTAGTTCCCACTTGCCATGGTGGATGAAGTTTTAATGCTGTTTTTTTTTTCCCACCCCTCGTTTGGCACTGCTTGGGGATGTCCCATTTAGTTACAGAGAGGAGCTGTGTCGGTCGGTGAATATGAGAGAGAATAGGATATTTTGTACTCACAGTAAAATCCTTTTCTCTGTAATTCACCGACCGACACAGCACCCACCCCTCCTTTTCTCTACGTTATACTGCTTGTTGACGTACTGAGTCTGCTGGGGCAGCAGGGAGGGTTGTTAGCACAGGATCCGCCCCCTGGCCGGTACTGAAAGTTCTGTGTATTGTGTTACAATTTTGCCTAGTTCTCCTAGTGGCAGGCTAACAAACCCATTTAGTTACAGAGGAGCTGTGTCGGTCCGTGAATTACAGAGAAAAAGGATTTGACGATGAGTACAAAAAATCCTATTTTTTTGCCTCCCAAAGTCACCGCAAACCCTCCCTCCCTAAAATTTTTTACAATAGGCCATCAGAGGGGGGGGGGGGGGGGGGGGGAATATGAGAAGTGGACCTTAGATTTTTGTCTGGAAATACTCCTTAAAAAAATTTTTTATACTGATATCGGCCAATAATGTTTTTGTTTAATCTGCTTGCAATGTTATGTGCATAAGTACTTTGATTTTTTTTTTTTCTGTTTTGACTCCAAGGTTCCCTTCAATACCACAGAAATGGCAGACTGCGGTCTAGTGTTAATGGCGGTGGTGTTGGCATAATATGCGTTCCTCTATGTCAGGGATATGCAATTAGCGCACCTCCAGCTGTTGCAAAACTACAAATCCCATCATGCCTCTGCCTCTGGGTGTCATGCTTGTGGCTCTCAGAGTCTTGCAATGCCTCATGGGAATTGTAGTTCTGCAACAGCTGGAGGTCCGCTAATTGCATATCCCTGCTCTATGTTGACATGGGGAAGAATGTCGGATGGAGGAGTCTTTGCCCAGACAAAGTTTTACCAACATCTCCAGACTGGCGGCCTGGCATTGCTACCTGATGCGGACAATGTGGATGGACTCCCGTTTGTCTTTCTTGCTGATAAAGCGTTTTGCCTGGGTGAGCACCTGATGAGGCCATGCCCCCAAAGGACCCTCACCCCGGAGAGGAGGACTTTTAATTATCGGCTGGTCAGATCGAGAAGAGTAGTTGAGAATATCTTCAGGATAATGGCCAGCCAGTTCCGTCTATTTCTGACAGCAATCCATATGGCGGACTACTAAATCAACCATATTGTCCTATCCTGCTGCATATTGCACAATTTTTTTTAAGGAACAATGCCTAAAATTATATTGCCTCAGTTGGGCCTGAGGCTGGACTTCCTGTTAATCCCCTGACTGGCCGTACTGGCTTGGCACCCCAAAGCGCCGTGAAGTTCGACAGAAATATGTAAATAATTTTGTGGGTAGGGGGGCCATTGCTATGCCAGACAATGTCTAAAAAAAATTTAAATAATAAAAAAAAATATGTGATAAAATCTTGAATTTTATTTATTGATTTTGTTTGTTTTTGGCGGTCTCCTAGTGCACTTGTAGTGCCAAGTGGATTTTCCTTTAGTAAATAAGCCCCATTGTCACCGTAAACACAAAATTACTTCAAAAACTAGTATTGACCATTAAAAGAAGAAGCCACACATTGTTGATGAGCAAAGTTTTTACTCTGCACATGTGTTATAAAATTTTTGGCCAAAACATTTTTTTTTTTTTATTTTTTTACATTTTTTATTTTTTTTTTGTTCAAAATAGGCATGTTTAATAACATAACATACAAAACTCTGGAACTTCTACATTCAGCGTAGAAAACCAGAAGGTAATATCAGACATTATAGTATGTCCTAAATGTCTGAATATTGCCTTCAGATGGGCTGATGTCACCCCTGTAAAAGCCAAATTTTGAAGATGCACACAATTTGGGAGTCAAAATGGGTATTTACCTCCTGATCCCATGCCTAATGTCAACATGTGCTATCTGCCATCATGGGGGATCAATGGACGTGTTTTGGGGGTGCAACCCCTTCCTCTCACCTACTTCATTTGGGAGGAAGGGGTTGCACCCACAAAACGAGTACATTGAAATCCCCAGATAGCACTTGTTGATACACCGTGTGCATCTTCAAACTTTGGCCTTTACTAATTACAAAAAAATAGTGTTTTTAGAACAATTCTTAAAATGGTTGCATTTTGAAGTCCTTTTAAATTCTCCCCAACACATCAATCATTCAAGAAAATTTAGTTTCTTTCTTATGTCGAAGAGATCTTGATGAAATAAAAAAAATAAAAGATGACTATAAAATAATTGTAAACATTATTATGGAGATCGGGGTTTTAAAAAAATACAATATTATTCATGAGAGCAGGAGAAATAATCAAGAAATAAGTTTGTGAGAACTCTACGTGAATATGAGCAGCAAAACCTTTTTCATTATTCTAGCATTATAAAGAAGAAAAGAATGCGCTGCATCAAAAGATCTCAGAATTTGCTGCGTGAGGAATGTGCTAGCTCCATTACGAACACTAGTTTTACCACACCGAGCGCTTCCATCTCGTACTTGCTTCAGAGCATGTGTCGTTTTTTGGTCCGTCGGAACAGCATACAGACAAGCGGTTTTCCCGATAGGAATTGGTTCTGTCGGAAATATTTAGAACACGTTCTATTTCTAGGTCCGTCAGAATTTGACCTAAAAAGTCAAATGGGGCATACACACAAGCGGAAAATATACGATGAAAAGCTCCCGTCTGACTTTTTCTGTCGGACATTCCGCTTGTGTGTACATGGCATAAGACAATGCTGCCCATGCTCAGTTTGGAAAAGGGCCAATCTCTCTCAAACTCTAAACTGGGAAAACTTCTTGCCACTCCAGACCACACAAAACTAATATCTACCTATTATAATACACTCACAGAGAGAGCGAACCCAAAGGAAAGGAAACTTAGGGATACATTTATGGAGATTGCACCAGAAATTACAGAGGAAAAATGGGAGGGGGTGCTGACTTCATACTTACGGTTATTTCTGCTAGCGACAAACTGATACAACTCAGATACTTACACCAAATGTACTATACTCCTCTTAGGTTATATAAAATGGGAAGGAAAGACAACCCTACATGTCATAAATGCCTGGCAGAAGAAGGCTCTTTTATACATATGGTATGGGAATGCGATAGGATAAGACCATTGGGGTCACAGGTAACCCAATTCATCGCTGACACGTTTGATATACTGAACATTTGTAGTTCACTTTTGGGGCTACTAGGAGTCATAGAAGATGAGGTTATGAGTAATAATACAAGAATACTATTATGGTGGTTGTGTCCTGTTATAGATAGATATTGGCAACAGGCATTGGCTGTATTGACTAAAATCCTTCCTGTCCCTGTGCCATGCACTCCATGGATTGTCTGTTGGGTATATTAGATGAGGAACAATGGCCAAGGTACACTACAATTTTGCTAAAGGAAACATTATTTCTGGCCCGTAAGGCTATAGCACTTAAGTGGAATCAATCTGTCCCCCCCGGCCTGTCCATCAGCGGATACAGATGGTGAATCAAATGCGTCCTTATGAAAAACGTATTTTTAAACCTAGGGGTTGCCCCTATAAATACAGCAAAGTGTAGGATGCCTGGTGCTCCTCTACTATTATCATTACCAATACATGGGATGTCTGTTGCATGTACTCATTATATATGTATCTGAGTAAATGTACCTATGTATACTACATGGAGTCCTTAAGTACCTAATCCAGATCTGATTGATCCAGAGGGTAATTTTTCAGTCTTTTGCTAGGACTGTTCAATTTAAGCTATTCATATGCACATGTTGATTCTATTATGTACTTGTGTACTGTACTCTGTACAGGGATAATTCTCACGTTGAGCGCATTGGTTGCTGTACAAAAATATTTTTGTACATCTGTCAATAAAATACATAAAAAAAAAGTGGACTGAACTCATTGTTTTGCACTACCATTGAGTTAAACAGCTCCCAACTTGTCACAATTGACATACACTTAGGAGGCACCAGAGTCTGGCAACTCCCTGGGTAATAGAAAGCAGGGTGATCTGTAAACAACCAAGTACTTAAAGACTATTGCACAGGCACCAGGCGCTAAATAATAATCTACAGGTCAGCATCTTGGGAGAAGCAAAGGTGAAGCCATTGTCAGAAGCAGTATAGTGATCTCTTTGGTGGAAAAAGTATCTATAACCACAACAACACATTAGGTGGCATGTACTTGTAGAACTCTAGTAAAAAAATTTTTAGTTTGCATATTGAAAAAAAAACGGAGAAGGTTTTATTGCTGGGAAGATTTACCCTCGCTTCTTTGTACCATTTCTGGGATAGAACACAATAAAAACATTTTCATAGATAAAGCGGGGAAGGGATAGAACCACTGTTAGCCCTTGTACACACGGTCGGAGATTCCGACAACCAAATCCGTCGGATTTTGTCCGAAACTGTTGAATACACACGGTCGGACGAAGTTGTTGGAAAATCCGATCGTTCAGAGCGTGATGGCGTTATTTCGTTACGACGGGACTCCGTTCAGGCTAGTAGTCAATAGCTTTGGTGTAGGAATTTGATCTGAGCATGCGAGGCACTTTGTCCGGTCGGAATTCTCTACACATGATCGGAGTATGTCCGATCGGAGCATTTTGTCGGAAAATATTTCCGGCAAGTTGGAAAATTTGGTCTGACGGATATTCCGGCGGAAACAGTCCGATGCAGACCACACACAGTCGGAATATCCGACAAAACGCTCCGATCGGACACATTCCATCGGAATCTCCGACTGTGTGTACAAGGGCTAAGGGTTTTGATGACACCTGTGCCCTGGTGGTGAGATTTTCTTACTTCTTTTTTCACAGGACAGGAAACAAGGGGAAATTAGATTAAAAGGGATTACAGACAGCAATAAAAACCTGACAGGCTCTAACCCATCACCAATTTAGCAAGGACAGGAGGATTTGAAGGAAACCTGCCCAAACAGATACGAAACCAATCACTGGTCCCCTCTCCTAAACTACTACTAGCATGCAGAACACTAGCTGACCTTACTCTCCATACATGTTCTGGGTCATTGATTCAAAGTGGTGAAGACCAAGACAGCAAGGCATTTAGCCTTCTTAGAAGGAGCTCAGCAATAGCTGCCCAGTATGTTAAGGGGATGCTAGTTATTGTATTTGTAAAACAACTGTCACCCTGCAGGCTGTCAATCAAAATAGAAAAAAGGTCAAAAGACATGAGACATTTTTGAACAATATACTTCTTTAATCATTTTCCAAGAAAGGGAACAGTGTTTGCAGTTTTTTTTCCAGTAACCATTTGTACTGTGTTATGTACTCTGAAAAGATACAGAATTCTCCATGCAAAGAATTAGGTTTACATTTTTGCACATAAGCGAATATACAACTATACAATATTTACATTCTTTTTAAAATTAAATTTCAATGCAGATACAAATATTTTGAAGATACTAAAAAATAAATAGAAGAATGATACGCAAAATATTTGAACGGTAGCCTCCGGTCTACAAATGACCTAACAGCACAACAAGAAAAACAGAGAGAGACTTTACCCAATATGCATTGCTGTACAATGCAAATATAGAATGTTTCTCCAAAATACAAATGCTGTATTGCAAAAGCACAAACTGTTTTCCGGACTTAAAAAAAAAAGAAAAAAAGAAAAACGTACCAATATTTGTTTTCTGAGTACAAGATTTAGGCCAGCTGAATCTTGAAAAGAATTTAGTTTCTATATTTATATATCTATGTCGTTTGAGATAGTGGTCCACATATGGTTTTAAAAATGAAGGAAAATCTGAAAGCATAAACGCTGGTTAGTGCAAGGGAATCATTTACACACGGGAAAAAGGCAACATGACAAAAGAAATACAAATACTACTTATGGATGCAACCCCTTGCATGAAGAAGGTGTGACATTTTATACAAGTAATGCTTTTAAAGAAAAAAAAAAAAACCTTTTCATGTTAATATAGGGTGAGTTTTAGCAGAGTTGGCGTGTTAGAAAAAAATACTGCATAGCACTCAAAATTCTCTGCATTAAAGAAATCTTGGGGATGCCATACCTAATATAGCCTGCACAGCCAACCCTCCCTTACCCTGAACAACCTTGCTACAACCACCAGTTGTGTGCTTGTGCATGACACATGTTAAAGTGAGCATGCTGGATTCTCCACAGCAACAAATAGATAACCTCGTCCAGTAATCCAAGATGACCCTGTTCAGCATATGGTTACAGTTAGGTGATGGATTCTATAGAAATATTTCCATACCAAATTTCTGGATTGCAACGAGATGGTAGTAGATGGAATCCATCAATGGCCTTTAAAAATTTAGTCACCAGGTTTAAGAAGGCGAAGGCTAGGGCCAGATATTGTGATTACATTTCTTTAATTGCTTGTTGATCATATTAGAAGCAAATTTATGTGAAATGAGGATACTACCAAGAAGCCGTTAAATCTCACAGTCTCAAGGAGATTTACTCGCCCGTGTAGCCCTAACCTTAGAGTTCTTAGCAGAAAGAAAAAAAAAAAAAAACATTTGCAAGTTCCACAGCCAGGAAGAAAAGGCAAATGCATTTATTTGGCAGCAGAAGCCTGATGAAAGGAAAATACCTAATCTCGGGTAACTACAGCTAATCCTTTCTTTACAATTCACATAGTAAGAACATGTACACCAATATTTACATGATTAATAGGGTCGTTAGGCCAAAAGACACTAAGTTTTAGTGAAATAATTAACCTGGAGGATATTATAGCTGAAAGCTTTTCAAATTGTTTCCTCCGGGTTTTTGTAGTACACCCTAAATCAATGAAGAAGGCACTCAAATGTGAGAAACCTTATCAAGGGATGTTATGCATTTTAAAAGGGGTGCAATTAATTATAACCATATAATTAATTATAATGAATGTCCTCTACCCTGGTTTCGGCACTATATAGTAGCCACCCTCAAGGTGCTAGTACACATTGGGCGCACCCAGAAACCCTTAAAATTAATCTGATTCATTATGAATAATGAACCCACTATGGTTGCATTGTGGTCTGTCCCCACCCGTTACTTATGCCTTCCTACTGCTCATAATGTGACAGGTGAGCACAATGACCAGTGGGAATGCATAAGGGATGGGAGAAGTCAGTCTTGGTTTAAACTACTATGTTCCAGATATAATAAGCCTTCACACTAAAACACAAGGAGATTCTCTCCACTGGGATTAAAATGTGTTTAATTTTTTTTCTTTTTACTTGGGACACAGCTGAAACTGTTAAACTAGAATGCAGGTTTTACTACACAAGAATGCAGAAAAAATAACTGCTAAATATACTTTTAAACAGAGAAGGGTTTGAACAAGCAAAATCTTAAGATGGTTGGACTTTAATCATAAAAACTGGTGTTGCTTTCATTTTTTTTTTTTTTGCCTCTGCTAGAGATATAGGCTATGGCTGGTTGTGAATGACAATACCTCTACTTTGGCCAAATAATCTTAACTTTCTAAGGACAACAGCTTTGCTCCTGGGTCTCCTCCAGATTCCCATGTGATTCTCCTTCTAAACCTTTGCTGAATGCCTTGGTTTGTTTACTTACCATTTTTACATATGGCTACCCTAAAAAATAACCCCCTCCCCAACCTTTAACATTACCCAAACAAAAGAGCCTCCTGTGGCAAGAACTCATTAGGACCACACAATAAGTGAGAATTGCATATGGTCTGTATATGTTCATATATATTCTGTATATGTTCATAGATGATAGATGAAACAAAGAAGACTCAAATGAGGTCTATGAATGAAATATAACCCCTTCCTATCTGAGCTGACTGGAGTGATGTCAAAGAACAATGAAATACTGTTTGTGAACCTGCGCCTTGTTGAAACATCTGACAGACTAAACAGTAGACATAAAAAAAAGGCATCAGCTGCCCTTAGGCAAATTACACCTAAAAGGCTTCAATGACTAGATTGTTTAAGGCAGGATTTGTATTTTCTCTTGTATTAAACTTCAAACCAGTGCAGCAGAGTAGATACTGCGTTGTTCAATCATGCATGGCTGCAATCGTCCTTCTGGAAAACAACTATCCAGTATAACACCTTCTTGTTCTTCCCAGGCACAGGTATGGTGTCCCACTGCTTAAACTATTACAAATACAGTCACTATAAGCTGGCATCAGCCTATACATACATATATATATATATATACGTTTTATATATCATATAAAGGAAATCTGTACAGAGGACGAGTTAGCTTATAGATTTTATATTCAGTGGCTATTCAAAGACAAGTTTGGCTGCTGAAGCAAGCCAATCCCATTGCCTGAGAAGCAGCAAAATACAATCAAGAGGATATCCTGGCAAAAATTGCTCCCGGCAAGATACAAGTCAGGAGAGCTAGAATGTTCCTGTGACGAACAAAACCAACATGCAATGCTATGATCGCAGCTTGTCTGGTCCACTGTAATCCGTACCATCTATATAGCTGCCAATCTAGCAAATACTTGATTGAATAAAGATTAGATCATAGAGTTCTCTATTAGAAATATAGAGATTTAGTGTTTTGGTTGCCTTTTTAACACAAATGTATTGGGAGATATTTACATATCAATGAGAGACTTCTTTTATAAGATTGTTCTCTAATCTTCGTGTGAACCATGTCTGAATTTCAAATTAAACCACAAATGAATCAAAAAAGCAAAGTATTGCTGGAGCCTGCACATAAAAAATTTTGAATGACTCGATTGATACTAATTATTCAGTATCAGCAGACCCTAACCCCCCCCCCCCCGATCCTTGTGGAGCCAGTCGTGGCAATAGATGTCCAGGGTAAAGTTGGTCCTTTGACTTGACCATTAGATACTTTCAGCCTGCACAGAATTATTCAGTATCGGCAGACCCCGAGCCCCCACCCCCCCCCCCCCCCCGATCCTTGTGGTGCCAGTTGTGGCAATAGAAGTCCAGGGTAAAGTTGGTCTATTGACTTGACCATGAGATACTTTCAGAAAATCTTGTAGAATGCTTTATCCTAGCCTGGGTTATTTCTTGTTTGCAATTCTTCTCTTTCTTGTTGCAAGCATGTCATAGAAGGGATCTCTGCTGATGCTCGCTCTGCAGGAAAAAACAAAACAAAAAAAAAAACCATCAATAGTAAATCTTTTCAGGTATATCGTACTGCCCCAGCAAACTATACAAGCAAGCCAACTTTCTTGCCAGGGACAATTTACAGAGCAAATGCATGCAACAAATCAAACTCTCTCAAACTTAAAAAATAACAGGAAAATTCACTGAAAAATCAAGAATTTTTAAATGCTTACTTGCAGTGTTTTTCCATAAATGATTTATATCCACTTGCAATGTGTCACTGAACCTGCTAGAAACTTTGGCTACCAAAAATGGTTGATTCCCTAGCACAGCCCCGTTCTCTTCCCTTGCATGCCATAGCAATCTCCCCTTCTGAGAATGTACGATTACTGTCTGTGCTGGACCAGCATCACCCCATCCCCCTCTTGTCCCTACATACGTTTTTATGCAGATGCCAGGAGTAGTGCCAGAGGAACTGTGGCCTAGTCTGCTGGAGCTGCTGACATACTATAAAAGATGGCTGCACCCAGCAGCAATCTCAGGGCTTTTTGATGTTTACTCAAGGGAAGATTTTACAGGTAAATTCCATACATTAAATACACCAAAGGCACACAATCTTATGGGGAGATTTTCTTAGAAATGAATGGTCTCTTTGCATTAATATTAAAGTCTCGTTTTTTTTTTTCATTTAAAAATAACAAACATGTCATACTTACCTGCACTGTGTAATGGTTTTGCACAAAGCAGCCCAGATCCTCCTCTCGGGTGCCTTGCTGGTGCTCCAATAACCCCTCCCTTCTGCCCCACAGCATGCATCTTTCTATGGGGGCACCTGAGTTGAGCCGCTGCTCTCTTTGTCCATTCAGACACAGGAGCCGTGGCTTGGCCTGCCCACTCTCTCTCCTCACTGGCTCACTGACTGACAGCAGCGTCAGCCAATGGCACCCAGCTGCTGTCTCAGCCAATGAGGAGGGAGAGTCCCGTACAGCCGAGACTATAGTGCAACCTCCCTGGATCGAGATGGGGCTCAGGTAAGTATTAGGGGAGCTGCTGCACACAGAATTATTATTTTTTTATTAAGCATGAACATAAAAAAACTTCTGACTTTAGAACCACTTTGTAGCCACTCTAAATGAAAATATGAGTGCCCTGCAAAGAAGATCATAAAATACTAACTTCTGGTCAAACGCCTCTGTAATGCTCAGAGGAGAGCATCTACAGAAGGGAGAGCAATATGAGGCATAGAAATAGCAGAGTATTGCTGCAGACTATAGGAGGCATTGTGGTTATACAAAATACAGATGAATATGGGCCAAGTACTTTATTTATTATGCA
The DNA here is from genome assembly GCF_037356315.1 of Lithobates pipiens. Classification (NCBI taxonomy): domain Eukaryota; kingdom Metazoa; phylum Chordata; class Amphibia; order Anura; family Ranidae; genus Lithobates; species Lithobates pipiens. The sequence continues at coordinate 262,673,254 of NW_027507784.1, read as the reverse complement.
TATGAGTGTTTTTAACCCTATTCATTTTAAATAAAGTATATACAGAGATTACTAATGTCTGTTTGATGTTTTGTTGAGGTAACTGGCTTTTGAGAGTTTCAATTCAGAAAGCATATGCTGGGAAAGTACAGGAGCTCTGTACCAACATCTGGATTACTAGCAGAGCTGTATATGACCACCACATAGAGGTCCAACCTAAAGGGCGAGAACTAAAGCTAATTTAGGACACGTATGTTCCATCATCAGAACAGTCAAAAATAAAATACAGTTTGTGAAATCATTTCATACACAGGGCCACAGAGCTGTAAAGAAAGAGCCACATTGTTCCCCATCACACCAGGCCTTCAATATTTACAATAAATTAAAACTCACTTTATAGACTTTATCCATTCTTCTTTCTCCTCGGGGGTAGGTGCAGATATTCTATACACAACATGATTGCCTTCAACTACTCTCCCATCAGCTTCTGTTTTACATGCTTTTATGACTTGGCCCTTATGGCTAGGGTTATACAACTCAAAACAGTTCTGAAATAAAATAGAGGCAAATTAGTTGGCGGTCAGGATGTAGATACAGTTTTAAGAATTAGGACATCTTCAGATGGGTGATTAGTCTCGCCGTCCATGTAGAGCCGCTGACAAATGCATGTGCATCTACCTCAGAGCTGCATACACATTCAGCGGATGCACAGATACAAAAGCATGTCAAAGTCTGACAAGTGGGCAGGAGCAGGTGCACGGTCTAAACACAGATACTGTGTTCGGATCCCTGCACTTGCTCCTGCCCACATGTCAGATTTTGATATGCAATTGTATCCATGCAGCCCCTGCATGCCATCCACTTCAAAGAGCTGCCTGCATGCAGCTCCAAGGTGGATGCAAACTTATCTGCCAACAGCTCTGCATGGAGGATGGGACTTAAGCTGGCCATACATTATCCAATTTTCTTACTCAATTTCCTTTAGATTTACCTTCAATTATGTAATACAAGGTCCTGCCTGACTGTATACAAATTGAAAAGTGTTTAGGTTTGACATCATATTATATAATTTTGGTAAAGCTAAAGGAACATTGTACAATAAAATTGTAAAACGTATGGCCAGCCTAATCGCCCATCAGAATGAGATCTTACACGATTTATAGTTTCTATAAAATCTGCATTTCCACTTTATGTATACAAAATCAGACAGCTAATACTTCAATAACATTATTCCATATTATCAGAGCTAAACCCTTTCTTAAAATTATCCACCCCAGCATAAATCACTTCCAAGTCTTATTTTTATATACAGACACTCTGTATTTTCTCTGTATACTCATCAGTGTAGTGATCCTGCCAGTCCCTCTGCTTTCCTATTAAAAAAATGGCCACACTAGGCATGAGAACACACCGTGGTCAGTTCTCTTGCTGTGCTGAAAACTCAGACTTGTCCTGACATTCCCCCCCTGCACAGCCATTCACTTGGAAGATATGTATACTGCTTCTCTCACACGCCCCCCAGCTCTTATGCAGCTGAGAACAGAGAGAATGTGATCACTTATAAAAAAAAAAAAAGAAAAGGGAAATAAGGAAGTTAGAATTTTTTTTTTTTTTTTTAATCTCTATACACAAATGTTTTGCCTTTCATTTCATTACAAGTGTCAAAGAAAGAATTGTAATTTCTATTCATTCAGTCCTGAGATTTACCCAGCCCTGCCAGATAGCATAGGCTCTCTGATTAAAACAATTCCTTGGTTGCTGATATCGCCATGCACATCAGACACCAATCAGAACTTATATTGGTGATAAAGCGCAACCCTAAATAGTGAAAAATCTATTTCAAATGATACAATTATTAACAATGAATATATAAAAGGTAAAGCTGCAATTATTAAACACTTTAAGTTATGTGCATGAGAACATGTAACAAATCTAAAGTATGTTTTATCCCAATTTGGCTGCAAAAGTAGAAATATACGTTAAGTTATAACCAATTACAAAAGTAAAAAACAAAACAAAAAAAAAACAGATATCTTACTGGTTTTCGTTGATCTTCAACTTCTCTAATGCTCAGGTTTTCCAGAGGAATTATTCCTCTTGGCTCTTTATCCTGCCAAGATAAACATTGGTAATTAAGATCAAATGAAAAAAAAGGTTAAAAAGTCAGCATAATTGTAATGTTCAGCAATAATTGCAGCTTATATTTGCTGCACTCCTCCCTGATGTTATATATACAGGAAGTGAATGACAGATGATTGTCCTTCAAACTGCTGTGCACACATGACTACAGATGTGATCTACAGATGCTGCCTGCCCCTAATTAGAACATACTTGTAATAGTCATACCGTTTCCTCCATTGACCAGCAGAGGTAGACATAGGCTAAAGTTTAGTATGAAATCATTTTTTTTTTTTTTTAAACCGCATCCAAAAGTACAACAAATTTAGGTCAGTATTTCAACTTTCCACCTCCCATAAGAATTTATAATCTCAGAATCCATTGTAAGGTTTAAATTCCTTATTTTATTCTTACATTCTGTATGTACGGAAACACCTACTTTTAGAGAACAATACTAAAGACAATAGATTCTCAAAATGAATGCGGAACCAGATTCTGCAATTCTGCTGTCAATTCGTGTCAGAGGTGACAGCCAAACTGCAATGAATCGGTTTCTCTTTTTAATTGACATTTGGCAAATCCACCTTCATACATGTATGTTGTTACAGATGGTTGAAGTATACATACTACTACTATCTGCTATCAATTTCTTCTTCTTCTATTTTAAAAATGAAATGTATTTCGAGAAGGTTTTAGCTATTCTATAGTTAGATTTTCATAACAGAAGTCAAACATTTTTTAAAAGAAGTGGACAGCCATGTGAGGTTCTTCATTAAAAAGCCAACAGCAGCCCCCCCACGGGTATCTGAATTACGGGGTGCCAGTTATTCTCCATGTTCATCTCTCCTGCTGCCAAGCTCTTAGGCTTTTAAAAAACACATGCACAATATCTTACAAAAGTGAGTACACCCCTTATATTTTATTATATCTTTTCATGTGACAGCACTGAAGAAATGGAACCATGTCCTGTGGTCTGATGAAACCAAGATAAACGTATTTGGTTCAGATGGTGTCAAGCGTGTGTCGCGGCAACCAGGTGAGGAGTACAAAGACAAGTGTGTCTTGCCTACAGTCAGGCATGGTGGTGTGAGTGTCATGGTCTGGGGCTGCACGAGTGCTGCTGGCACTGGGGAGCTACAGTTCATTGAGGGAACCATGAATGCCAACATTTACTGTGACATACTGAAGCAGAGCATTATCCCCTCCCTTCGGGAAACTGGGCCGCAGGGCAGTATTCCAACATAACGACCCCAAACACACCGCCTAGATGACCACTGCCTTGCTAAAGAAGCCGAGGGTAAAGATGATGGACTGGCCAAGCATGTCTCCAGACCCAAACCCTATTGATCATCTGTGGGACATCCTCAAATGGAATGTGGAGGAGTGCAAGGTCTCTAAATCCACTAGCTCCTTCATGGAGGAGTGGAAGAGGAGGAGACCAGTGGCAACCTGTGAAGTTCTGGTGAACTCCATGCCCAAGAGGGTTAAGGCAATGCTGGAAAATATGGTGGCCACACAAAATATTGACGCTTTGTGCCCAATTTGGACATTTTCACTTAGGGGTGACATTATTGGCTGTGTGCTGAGTTATTTTGAGGGGACAGCAAATTTACACCGTTATACAAGCTGTATATGCACTACTTTACAGTGGAGCAAAGTGTAATTTCTTCAGTGTCGTCACATGAAAAGATATAATAAAATATTTACAAAAATGTGAGGGGTGTACTCACTTTTATGAGATATTGCATGTTTGTTTTTTCTTTCAGCCCCTAAAGTTGACTACAGATGGATCCAAAAAAACAGCTCAGCAAGGACCAGCTGAATTTTAACCACCCATCTACTGTATGGCTGTTGCTGTTTGAGAGAAGTTAATTGGCTTTTCTTAAACAGGAATGTTGGAAAGTTTTCTTTAATTGGCACATGCAGCCAATCAGCTACAGCTCTGATCGGTGTACTCTGACAGCGGAGGAGTTCCTACTGTGTACTGTCAGAATACAATAGTTCAGCAGGGAGGATTCTCCATCCACCTCAATTTTGTGGATGGGGGAATCCGTTCAGTTACTGTACTGGCTGATCAAAAAAAACAAAAATATCCATCCATAACCAGCCTTAGTCTTTGCCCGCACTGTGATCTCCTTTCTGATCATATCACTGAGCAGTGGAGGCCCGTGCATTGAGGGTGCATGGCACCACCCCCCCCCATCCATGCACCCTGCCCCTTTTAGGTGATCCTATTGGATGCCTAGCGGCGCTTTGGCAAGCAGAGGAAGCATGAGGTGCGGACACCTCTGCTGTCCACCCTGTGGAGAAATGGAGGAGAGTGGAGACACAGGAGGATCCTTTCCCCAGCCTGGTAAGTGCCGGACCTGTCTGTGTTGCTTGGCTATATGCCCCATCTGTAGTGCTGGGCTATATGCCCCATCTGTAGTGCTGGGCTATATGCCCCATCTGTAGTGCTGGGCTATATGCCCCATCTGTGAGGTTTATCTATATATTCTGTCCTCTGATGATGAGCTGTATACTCCTGACACTATGGGTGGAAACAAGTGGAATACAGGGGACGGAGTGGATGGATTCTATAAGGGATGGGGTTTACAAAAAGTGGGATGGGTCAAAAAGGAAGGGCGGGGTCTGGTGCAACCAAAATTCTAAAACTTTACAAGCCACCACCATCATTGAGTTAGAAGAAAATTTGAAAAAAACGGAATCTGCAGCATTCATCTTTTACCCTTCGACTTTCTCCATGAAGCCATATTATTGTAGTAAGTCTATGCACATAGAAATTGCAGTGCTCATTCAGATTTATGCCTTGTGAGAACTCATGTTTTACTGTGCGTTACTGCGCATGGTAACACATAAGCTCTAATACAGTGCCATTTAAAGGGCAATCCAATTCACTTATAGAGTAGGGGCAATGGATTCACACACTGGAACACACCACAACACACATACTATGCATTGTGGTGCAATATTCAGTTGTGCTCATAAGTTTACATACCCTGGCAGAATTTATGATTTCTTGGCAATTCTGTAGAGAATATGAATAACACAAAAACTTTTCTTTCACTCATGGTTAGTGTTTGGTTGAAGCCATTTATTATCAATCAGATGTGTTTACTCTTTTTAAATCATAATTATAATAGAAACTACCCAAAATGACCCTTATCAAAAGTCTACATACCTCAGTTCTTAATACCGTGTATTGCCCCCTTTAACATCAATGACATCTTAAAGTCTTTTGTGGTATTTGTGGATGAGGCCCTTTATCTTTTCAGATGGTAAAGCTGCCCATTTCTCTTGGCAAAAAGCCTCCAGTTCCTGTAAATTCTTGGGCTGTCTTGCATGAACTGCACATTTGTGATCTCCCTAGAGTGGCTCAATGATATTGAGGCCAGGAGACTGAGAAGGCCACTCCAGAACCTTCAATTTATTCTGCTGTAGCCAATGACAGGTCAACTTGGCCTTGTGTTTTTGATCATTGTCATGTTGGAATGTCCAAGTACGTCCCACGCGCAGCTTCCTGCCTGATGAATGCAAATGTTCCTCCAGTATTTTTTGTTAACATACAGCATTCATCTTACTATCAATCTTTAACAAATTTCCTGTGCCTTTGTAGCTCACACATCCCCAAAACATCAGCAATTCAGCTCCTTGTTTCACAGTAGGAATGGTGTACCTTTCTTCATATGCCTTGTTGACTCCTCTCCAAATGTAGAGTTTATGGTTGTGGCCATAAAGCTCAACTTTGGTTTCATCACTCCAAATGACTTTGTGCCAGAAGGTTTGAGGCTTGTCTCTGTGTTGTTTGGCGTGCGGCATACTTTGTGGCATTTGTGTAGTAATGGCTTTCTTCTGACGACTCGACCATGCAGCCCATCTTTATTCAAGTGCCTCCTTATTGTGCATCTTGAAATACACCACGTTTTCAGAGAGTTCTGTTTTTCTTCTGAAGTTATTTGTGGATTTTTCTTTTGCATCTTGAACAATTTTCCTGGCAGTTAAGGCTGAAATGTTAGTTGGTCTACCTGACTGTGGTTTGGTTTCAACAGAACCCCTTATTTTCCACTTCTTGATTAGAGTCTGAACACTGCTGATTGGCATTATCAATTCCTTTGATATCTTTTTATACCCCTTTCCTGTTTTATACAGTTCAACTACTTTTTCCCACAGATTCTTTGCCAATTATTTTGCTTTCCCCATGACTCAGAATCCAGAAACTTCAGTGCAGCACTGGATGAAGGATGCAAGGGTCTGTCAGGAGTCCAGAAACTCACTGACCTTTTATATACACACACACACACTAACTACAAGCAAACAGATCACAGGTGAGGATGGTTACCTTTAATAGCCATTCAAACCCCTTTGTGTCAACTTGTGTGCATGTTATCAGGCCAAAATCACCAGGGTATATAAACTTTTGATCAGGGGCATTTAGGTAGTTTCTGTTGTGATTATGATTTAAAAAGAGTAAACAGTTGATTGACAATAAATGGCCTCAAACACTAAACATGAGTGAAAGAAAAGTTTTATTTATCATTCATATTCTCCGAAAAATGGCCAAGAAATTATAAATTCTGCCAAGGTATTTAAACTTATGAGCACAACTGTACGTTTTTGGCTGCATTGGCAACACATCAAAAATTAATGGCTGCCTTAAAAGGGAATTAGTGTAAAGTTGTGTAAATGAGTTCTTGATGTTAAAAAACTTCAGCCAACTTCCTAGCAATCAAGTATTACCCAAAAACACATATTGCTTGTTTATACAAATCTGGGACAGTAAATACCTCATTGCCAAGCATTCACTAGGTGTCATGTCCACACCATGATGTGTAATAGGGAATACTGTCTAATCTAACCAATCACATCATGAGCTCTGCAGTAGTTCACTTAAAGCGAAGTTCCACTCAAAAATTGAACTTCCGCTTATCCAGGCATGTACTGGCCATCGGGACTACCGAGAGATTCCCGGTGGACCGATGGCTCAGTGGGCCGGTCTGGTGCAGTCCTGGAGCCGCTCCTCTCTGACAGTGAGTGATCTCGATTTCACTCCTGTCAGGAGGAGCAGTCTCCGAGATATGCTGGAGAGAGCATTAGGCTTTCTGCTCCCTCCAGCCTGCAGGGGGAGATAGACACGGTCAGCAGACTTTCCTTCCTCTCTCCCCTATCACTTGTTATCACATGACTGGAGAGAGGAAGAAGAGAAGCTGCCTTTAGAACTGTGAGTACATGTGGGAGGGGGACACTCTGATGTAAGGGGGCTGGTGATGGAACTCTGATGTAAGGGGGCTGCTGAAGGGAACTCTGATGTAAGGGGCTGGTGTTGGGACTCTGATGTAAGGAGCTGGTGTTGGGACTCTGATGTAAGGAGCTGGTGTTGGGACTCTGATGTAAGGAGCTGGTGTTGGGACTCTGATGTAAGGAGCTGGTGTTGGGACTCTGATGTAAGGAGCTGGTGTTGGGACTCTGATGTAAGGAGCTGGTGTTGGGACTCTGATGTAAGGAGCTGGTGTTGGGACTCTGATGTAAGGAGCTGGTGTTGGGACTCTGATGTAAGGAGCTGGTGTTGGGACTCTGATGTAAGGAGCTGGTGTTGGGACTCTGATGTAAGGAGCTGGTGTTGGGACTCTGATGTAAGGAGCTGGTGGTGGGACTCTGATGTAAGGAGCTGGTGGTGGGACTCTGATGTAAGGAGCTGGTGGTGGGACTCTGATGTAAGGAGCTGGTGGTGGGACTCTGATGTAAGGAGCTGGTGGTGGGACTCTGATGTAAGGAGCTGGTGGTGGGACTCTGATGTAAGGAGCTGGTGGTGGGACTCTGATGTAAGGAGCTGGTGGTGGGACTCTGATGTAAGGAGCTGGTGGTGGGACTCTGATGTAAGGAGCTGGTGGTGGGACTCTGATGTAAGGAGCTGGTGGTGGGACTCTGATGTAAGGAGCTGGTGGTGGGACTCTGATGTAAGGAGCTGGTGGTGGGACTCTGATGTAAGGAGCTGGTGGTGGGACTCTGATGTAAGGAGCTGGTGATGGGACTCTGATGTAAAGAGCTGGTGATGGGAATCTGATGTAAAGGGGCTGGTGATAGGACTCTGATGTAAAGGGGCTGGTGATAGGACTCTGATGTAAAGGGGCTGGTGATAGGACTCTGATGTAAAGGGGCTGGTGATAGGACTCTGATGTAAGGGGCTGGTGATGAGAATCTGATGTAAGGGGGTGCTGATGAGACACTCAAAATGTAAGTGGGCCGGTCTGGATGACGTCCAGGGCCGAATTTCTGTCCCAGTCCAGCCCTGCGCTTATCCATCTCCTCCCCCCTCCGGTGCCACATTTGACACCTTTCAGGGGGGAGGGGAGAATGGGTACCTGTTTTTGACAGGTACCGTTCCCCACTTCTGGGAGACGGGGTCGCAAACCAGTCTCTCTGAAGTTCTCCTCCTTGCTCCTCCACCGGACCAATTAGAAAGTGCACCACTCTTCGCGCATGCATAATAAGGAAGCTGCTGTGAAGCTGAAAGGGTTCCGTGCCAGGTTTCCTTACCAGGAATGGTGGCGGCTGCACCCGACAGCTGATCCAAAGATCAGCTGGGGTGCAGACATCATGGGCTTCCTGGGTGGCTGGACCTCCTCTAAGTCATGATCTGGGGGAGAGAACTGAAGAATCACCATAGAAGCAGCCCCTGAGGTACCCCCTCACGTGTCAAGGTACCACCAAGGGAATGCATAACCAGGTTATGTAACACTAGTTTAGGCTTAAACTGGATGTTCAGTCTTTTTTCTCAACTTTCCATCTATTAAATCTTTTGCCCTTGTTGTTTTAACTTTGGATAGTAAAACACCACATTGGCAAAGAAAGTGCAGAAGGAGAGCGGTTGCCACCCCAGCTTTGATTTAACACAAAAGGCCTTGGTGCATCTTTCAACAACTCCTTAAGCTAATCAACCTAAAAGGAGACAACACAAGGTATTAAAACACCAGGGGGTTGATTTACTAAAGGAAAATATACTGTGCACTGCAAGTGAACTTGTTCCAAAGCTTAGTAAATGAGGTAAAGTTTCACTTCTAAAAGAACACTCAAAGTGGTTGTAAACCTGCCTGCGTTACTTTTACCTATAGGTAAGCCTAGAATAAGGCTTACCGGTACCTATAGGTAGTGAAACTATCTCCTAAACGTGAGCCTTTAAAGCGGATGTCCCGCAAAAATGTTTTTTTTTTTTTAAAGTCAGCAGCTATAAATACTGCAGCTGCTGACTTTAAAAATATGGACACTTACCTGTCCAGGGCGCCCACGACGTCGGCACCCGAAGCCGATCCGTCTCTTGGCTCTCGGGTGCAGATGCCGCCATCTTCGGTAAGGGAGTCAAGAAGTGAAGCCTGGTTCCCTCCTGTGCATGTGCGAGTCACGCCTCCCAATCTGGATGGTCCCTGCTGTCTCTGGGATCCGTGTGTTTCCCAGGAGACACCCCGGGGGGTGGGGGGGGGGGGGTGTGCGTAGACTCCTGCGGCAGTCTATGCCCGGAAGTGGGTGCATATACCTGCAATATATATATATGGGAATGTATATTTATTTATATATATATATATATATATATATATATATATATATATATATATATATATATATATATATATATATATATATGGGGTCAGATGGAGTATTTAACAACCACTCCACTGGGTTTCTATTTTTTAATATATAAAGTAAAATAGACTAAATACTGTTTCCCTTATATTCAGTTTTAAAACATTACAAATGCCAACAGTATGAAAACTCTTAAAATGGCCTCCTTTTTAAAAATCAGAGACCCAAAGGTGATCCCCTTTACCACTTTTTTTGTAAATGAAGAAACATACTGGTATTGCGGTGATTAAAACATGGAGCTTGGTAACAGTGCACTAAAATAAATGTACAGGTCATCCACAGGAGGGAGAAGGAGGAAAATGGGGTATATGTATAGTTGGAGAATGAAGATAAAGAGGTCACAGAGACAGCATAAAGATGAAATGTACAGGTGTACAGGAAAGTAGCCAAGTGAAAGGTTAAAAAAAAAAAAAAAAATAAATCAATCCCATAATCAGTTTAAACACGCTCTCAGCATAGAAAACGCTGCCGTCCATGGACACGTGTTGCGTGGGCGGCAAAAGTTTGAATGTGTATAACTTGGGTATTTGTATTAATAAATATAATAGTTTATGAAGGCAGTTTCTGGTTTCAGCTTTTGTAATTTGTGGTTTTAATATATTTTTTGTCCATGTGGTGGTTTGTTGAGTCTATTTAATTGGGTAATGGTGATTTAAGGATTTTGCGGTTTCCTTTTAATTTCTGAGAATTGCTCCAATCCCATATTTACAAAGTACTTGTTTGGGTATGGAATAATCACTTACCGTTGTGTATTCAAAGTAATAGAGACAGTTATCAGTCAGGATGAACCATCTGCGTTTCCAAGTTTTTACTCTTCCTCCTGGAGACACAAAGGGCCAAACCATTAAGAAATCCTCCTGCAGCATGATCACATCGCTCAACTAGTCAGATGATCAGTGACTAAGCTATCAACTTCTGGGGCCCTAAATTCCTTTGAAACAGACCTTGCATAAGATCTACACAACACCCCTTTATTGAATTACAGCTGCAGCAAACATGTAATCTTCGAAGGAACATGTGTTTCTGATTTGTCCTATGCATTATTATTAAGTTACTCGAGTCCCAACCATTTCTAAATCATAAACTCATCAGGTGCATGGGGAAATCTGAATTAAATGTGGCATTCCTCAAATACTGATCCTGGATCTTAGTGGTAAAAAAAAATATTGATTTCCCTATGGACTTTAGGGTATCATAAAATATTTCAACTAGTCATGTCCCTGACTGCATTACTTTTCCGAACATAGCGAGACTAAAGTTTTATATTGTGCGTGACCAGAACTTAAGACAACCTCTGGAAGAAATCCAGGAGCTTTTTCAAAAGAGAATCTGAGGTAAATTTCTGCTCAAGCATGACGTTATCTTAATTAGCTGGGGCATACTTAATGTAGAATAATTCTAACCTACAAGAAAAAAAAAAAAAAAAAAGCTTCCACTTTAGTTTTTTAACAATTTCTAGCTCAGCAGTCTGCCTCTATATGCTACAGTCCCTCCTAAAATACCACAACACCATTAACATGATATAACAGTTCAAAAATACAAAGAAAGCCAATGCAAGCCTGAAACAAACAAAGGATGTCTGGACACAACAGTGACAATGACAGCAAATTAAGCAGCCAATGGAAACGCAGACCAGGAGCGTGACTTGTAAGCATGGTGTTCAAAAGCTATGGAAACTCATGCTTCTTTGGCCAGTGCTCGATGTTTGAGAAATGGTCAACCTGAAGTTAAAATTTTGCTGTGGCTTTGTTGTGCTGTGGAGAGGCAAGCTTCAATTTCTCATTTAATTTCCAAATATGCATGTTGGGAGTTTTACTTCCACAAGAGTAGAAGCCTTTGGTTGATTCGTTAATACCAAATGTGAAAAATTATACATATTGTTCATTCATAATAAGGTTTAGTTCTTATTTATAACAGTGCAGTCAGTTTTAAGCCATCCAGTTCTGTGTGATATAATACTTATAAATCCATTATCCAAGACCTAACTTCATTACGGCATAATGTCATTACAGACCATGATGTTAGAGCATATTCTTGGAAAAGTCAAATCACATTATATACCTATGAGTCACCATGTACAGACAGTGTGCAAGACTTAAAACCAGACTTTCCCTATCCAAAATAATGATCTCTCGATAACAAGCAGAAAAGCCGGGGTCTCCTCAATTAAAAAACCATTCATTTTACAGCCAGGACCGTTCAATACGGCTAATAAAATGGAAGGAGCCCGTTACCCAAAGCAACTAGTAAGATAGCAAATATACATGTTTTAAAAGCAGTGTAGGTTAGAAAACTGAAGTTTGATAGAATTTTTTTTTAATACAGATCTACTGTGACTGCTTTTATTTGGTAAAATGAACACAAAGTTCACACTGCCTTGGTCTGAATATGTGCAATGGTTTTCCCAGGACAAATCACTGAAAGAAAACTTCTGGAGAACAGCTTCAATTGTACAACTCCGTAGCATCCAAGCCATTAAGTTAAATCTGTCACCCACACGTTCTGTAGGAAGCCATTCCTAAACCATATAATTGCAAATACAGCCTATCATTTCACTAGAAACTAGTGACATCACTGAGAAAAAAAAAAAAGCACAAAATGGCTGCACCGATGGTACCTAGTGAACTGACAGGTTGCATCTTTCTCTACTTTTGGCACTATTTGCTGCTTGTAGTAGGGAGAGCTTTTTCTGGAACAAAAGCAGAATGAATGAAAGCGTATAATTTGTTATTTTTATGTAAAATCTATTTGCATAGATTAAAAAATCTCAATCTGTAATGTTGAATGAAAACTGAAATGCAAAGCATGCGGTCTTTTGAGGATAATGAAGAAAATTGCACATCTGTTCTAAGCTCAAACTACCACTAAGCGGCTAAAAATGCAGAAGTGCTAACAAGAGCAGCATTACCACAATATAAACCTAAGCAATTTGCTTATCCGAAATTAGCAATATGAAATTCTTTGGCCTCCATTCACATTTAAGTGCATTTCCCTACACTGGACTATGTAGAATTCCATTCTTTCCAAATGTGCCTGTTCACACTTGTACGTTCAGTTGTCCTCCAATCAAAAAAAAAATAATTTTTTTATAAGCATATTTAGGTATTTTTGATCTCCAACTTCAATGGAACACCTTTAAGCCTTTCACTGCCAGGCCCTGCGCTCCATTTTTTACACTCAGGTGGCCTGACCATTTTTGCAATTTTTCCATTGCTTTTTTATTTTTCACTTATAGCTTTCAAAGTTTGTAAAAGACCCCCCAAACCAAATTGCACAAATGTTTATCAAAACAATATTTTTGCTAAAAATCCACTAAAATCATGATTAGCAGATAAATACACAGCAAATTTTACAAAATTTATACTAAATATAATAGCCTGACCTGTATAGAATTAATAAGTAACAAATATTTGTAACTTTTAAATTGTGCCTTTTTGTGAAATTGTGAAAATTGAACACACACAAAAGTGTAAATATTCAAATTTCTCTAAAATATGAAGGTTTTAATTTTTCCCTTACAGCTTTCAGAATTTGTGAAAGACCCCCAAAATCATACATTTCTGAAAGCATATGACCTCTAGAATAAAAGGAAGGTACTACAGATTTTTTTAGACCCTGTGGTATTTGCACAAATGTTTATCAAACCAATATATTTGCAAAAAATACACTAAAACCCTGCGGTATTTGCGCAAATGTTTATCAAACCAATATATTTGCAAAAAATACACTAAAACCATTATTAGCAGATAAAAACAAAGCACATTTTACAAAATTCCTGCTAAATCCCTACTAAATATAAAAGTTTAAACTATATGGAGTTAATAAATAACAAATATTTGTAAATTTTTAATTGAGCCTTTTTGCAAAATGGTTAAAAATCGAACATACCCAAAAATTTCTATAAAAATCTGGAGGTTTTAATTTTTCACTTACAGCTTTCAGTTTGTAAAATACCTCCCAAAGCATATATTTTCTGTAAGCACGTGACCTCTGGAATAAAAAAAGAGGTCCTACAGATTTTTTAGGCCCCGCGGTATTTGCGCAAGTGTTTATAAAAACAATATTTTTCCTAAAAATACACTAAAACACAGCTAATTATTTTCAAAATTCCTGCTAAATTCCAACTAAATATAAAATCTTAACCTGTATGGCGTTATTACATAACAAATATTTGTATATTTTAAATTGCGCCTTTTTGAGAAATAGTGAAAATCGGACAAACGCAAAAGCTTTAGAAAATCTGGAGGTTTTCCTTTTTCCTTTTACAGATTTCAGAGTTTGTAAAAGACCCCCCAAACCATACATGTTCTAAAAGCACATGGCCAGTAGAATAAAAAGAAGGTGCTACTAATTTTTAAGGCAGCGCGATGTTTGCGCAAATGTTTATTGAAATATTTTTGCTAAAAATACACTAAAATCATTAATAGTATTCATAAACACAACATAACTTACACAGTTCCTGTTAAATTGCTACAAAAGAATCGTTCACATGGGGGGCCATGTTTATCCACACAGGAAGGCACAGGTGTTCCATGCATCCCCGTACAGGCAGTCCCATTTATGTAAATCGGGATGCAATGGCTGCACAGGCATAGCTGCTGTTCCCAATCTAATAACCGTGTGGGTACACCATCCCGAACGCAGAGAGTGTGAGCTCAGGGACATGCAACTGGACCTACATGGATGTCAAATTGTGAGCAGTGGCTCTGTTCATGCAGTTGCTACATCCCAAATGACATTAATGGGACTGCCTGCACAGAGATGCACGGAACACCTGTGCATCCGTGTAAAGGTATGCCCTGTGTGAACAAGGCCTTAGACCCCTTTCACACAAGCACACTGATCGGATCTGCCTGTCCGTTTTTCAGGCAAGCCCAACTGGACCACCCATTGTTCTCTATGGAAAGGCTGATGTAAATGGGCATGTGCAAACAGGCTTGTCCCCCCGCTGAGCAAGCAGATCTGCTTTACAGAGTCTGCTCCATGTGAAAGGGGTCTTACCAAAAGCGGCCGGTCCATTAGGGGCACTTCCCCTCTTGCAGCGCGCTGGACTCATATGTTTGTATGAGGTTTTTTTTTTTCAAGCCACAAGATTAGAACCTAAGGCTCTAATTGTCTTGAAAAAAAGGTTGGGCTTGAGGCGCAAAGCAAACATAAATAGCTAATTAATATTCGCTACGGTCTTCTGGCTTCTCCCAAGGAAGCCATGGAGGGGTGGCTGCAGGGAAAGACTGTCACCGTGGAGGGGTGAGTGAGGGAGGCCCCTAATCATGGAGAAGCTGGGTGCGGCCAGACCTGGGGGGGGGGGGGGTCACTGGGTCTTACTATGTTTTTTTAACTTTTATTTTTTTTAAATTTTTACAGTTATATTATTTTACAGTTATATTTTTAAATTCTTTTTTTTTTTTGGGGCGGTCTTTGGTGAGATATCAGAGGTCTAAACAGACCCCCATAGCTTTTTTTTTTGAGACAGAAAAGGACTGAAGATAGTCCTTTTCTCTGCAGCACTTTACTTGAATAGATAAGGAAACTCGGTCATTCATGTTTTTATGGACCTTGTGCTGTGCACTGGTCCACAGCATTTGGTGGAGGGAGGATTATGGTGTGGGGTTGTTTTTCAGGGGTTGGGAACAGATTTGGGGGTGGCCCCTTCCTGTTCCAACATGGCTGCGTACCAGTGCACAAACAAGGTCTATAAAGACATGGATGAGTGAGTTTGGAGTGGAGGAACTTGACTGGCCTGCACATAGTCCTGACCTCAACCCAATATAACACCTTGGATGGACTGGTGTCTTTATTCAACCTTACTAACTATGGAACTATGAAACCTTTGGGATGAATTAGAGTGGAGACTGCAAGCCAGGCATTCTTCTCCAAATCAGTGCCTGACCTCACAAATGCGCTTCTGGAAAAATGGTCAAACATTCCATAGACACACTCCTAAACCTTGTGGACAGCCTTCCCAGAAGAGTTTAAGCGGTTATAGCTGCAAAGGGTGTGCCAACTCAATATTAAACCCTACGGGCTAAGATTGGGATGCCAATAAAGTTAATGTGTGTAAAGCCAGGTGTCAATACTTTTGGTAATATAGTGTATACTATATCCTTCACAACCCCACGCTTCATGGCATATCTTAAAACTAAATGTATATAAAAACTCAAATATAGTGGTATCCTCAATTGAAAATAAAGACACTAACATGGCGCTTGAATGAAAAGTTGTTTGAATTTCGTTGAGTCCATAAAGGCAACATCAAATGCTTGAACAAACAATTTTGAAACTTCCTTGTAGTAACAAAAATCTCCAGGGGTAAAAGGCCAGCGTTACTCAATTCCATCTCTGGACATCACTGCAGACCCCCCCATGACATCATTGCCTCCTGGAGCCTGAGAAGACCCTGCTGCTAGATAGCTAATAAGAAGTATTCTACTCTGCAGTGCAGAAAATAGAGGACTGCAGATTCATGTACAGTACTATGAAAAAATATTTATTCCACTTGAAATTTTCCACATTTTGTCATGTTACAACCAAAAAGCTAAATGTATTTTATTGTGATTTTATGTGATAGACCAATACAAATTAGCACATAATTGTGAAGTGGAAGGAAAATGATAAATCGCTTTAAAATTTTTTTTTTCAAATAAATATCTGAAAAGTGTGGCGTGCATTTGTATTCAGCCCCCTTTACTCTGAAACCCCTAACTAAAATCTAGTGGAACCAATTGCCTTCAGAAGTCACCTAATTAGTAAATAGAGTCCACCTGTGTGTAATTTAAACTCAGTATAAATACAGCTGTTCTGTGAAGCCCTCAGGAGGTTAGTTTCCAGAACCTTCGTGAATAGCATCATGAAGGCCAACACAACAGACAGGACAGGGATAAAGTTGTGGAGAAGTTACAAGGCGAGTTAGGTTATAAAAAAATATCCCGTGGAGCACTGTTCAATCCATCATCTGAAAATAGATTGAGTATGGCACAGCGGCAAACCTACCAAGACATGGCCATCGACCTAAACAGACAGGCTGGGCAAGAAGAGCCTTAATCAGAAAAGTAGCCCAGAGGCCCATGGTAATTCTGGAGGCGCTGCAGAGATCCACAGCTCAGGTGGGAGAATCTGTCCACAGGACAACTATCAGTCATACACTCCACATATCTGGCTTTTATGGAAGTGTAGTAAGAAGAAAGCCATTGTTGAAAGAAAGCCATATAAAGTCCTGTTTGCAGTTTGCGAAAAGCCATGTGGGGGACAGAGCAATCATGTGGAAGAAGGTGCTCTGGTCAGATTTAGCTTTTAGCCTAAAAGCAAAATGCTATGTACGGCAGAAAAATAACACTGCACATCACACTGAACACACTATCCCAACTGCGAAACAGTGGTAGCAGCATCATGTTGCGGGCATGCTTTTCTTCAGCAGGGACAAGAAAGCTGTTCAAAGTTGATGGGAAGATGGATGGAGCCAAATACAGGGCAATCTTAGAAGAAAACGTGTTGTGGTATGCAAAAGACTTGAGACTGGGGTGGAGGTTCACCTTTCAACAGGACATCGACCCTAAACATACAGCCAGAGCTACAATGGAATGGTTTAGATTAAAGCATATTCCTGTGTTAGAATGGCCCAGTCAAAGTCCAGACCTAAATCCAATTGAGAATCTGTTGCAAGACTTGAAAATTGCTGTTCACAGATGCAATCCAATCTGATAGAGCTTGAGCTATTTTACAAAGAAGAATGGGAAAAAATTTCACTCTCAAGATGTGCAAAGCTGGCAGAGACATCCCTAAAAATTCTCGCAGCTGTAATTGCAGCCAAAGGCGGTTCTACAAAGTATTGACTCAGGGGGGCTGAATACAAATACATACCACACTTTTCAGATATATATTTGTAAACAAAGTTTTTAAACCATTTATTATTTTCCTTACACTTCACAATTATGCACCAGTTTGTGTTGGTCTATCACATAAAATCCCAATAAAACACATTTACGTTTTTGGTTGTAACATGGCAAAATGTGGAAAATTTCAAGGGGTGTGAATACTTTTTCAAGGTGCTGTAAGTACCATAAGTATTTTGCATTTTATTTAAATCCTGGTGTGCTTTTTGTATTTCTCCAGGATTTGTGCAGTGATTCAGTGTGGAACCGTTGCTGTATCTGCACCTCTCCGGAAGTTTCCTGCAGACAGGCCTGGTGAATCTTTTCCACAGCTCTGTTCTCTACACAGGTTAGAGCTTTTGTGTTTAGAGTTCAGATTTAAAGCAGAACTAAACACCACTTGCTTACTTGTACCTACAGGTAAGCTTATGATAAAGCTTACCTGTAGGTACAAGGCATATCTCCTAAACTTGCACCAAATATTCACTACTTCTGCAGCATATGTCACAGGCACATGTGATCTGAAAGGACAGCTCACCCAATTAAATGACTGGAGCAGGAGGAAAACCGGGTGCAGATGGAAGCTGTCACCAGTGACAGTGTGCCACTGGAGGGCTTCGATTTAAGGCAAGTCTCTCATAACGAGCTAGTATGCGGTGCATACTAGCACATTATGACATTGACTTTCAGAGGGAATTTTTTTTTTTCTATTTTTTTTTTTTTTTTAACACTTTACTACCATTTTAAGGGATAAGTGGGGGAACTTATCCCTTAGTAAAAAAAAAAAGTAAATGTACATCGTTTTGCAGGTAAAAAATATGAATTTATTTATTTATTTTACTTTCAGCCAGCAAAGCATTGCACTCGAAATCAGCAGATCGCAGGTGCAATGCAGGGCTCTTGCAGACTGTCAGTGTAAGCTGTCTGCTTATACCTAATACGAGCAAATAGTTAAACAATGATAGGAAGCATCAATGAACTACCTAGAGAGCTCATCAGTGCCCTGGTAGTTCATTAAGAACTAAAAACAGACAATGTACTCGTAGTTCTACTACTTGTAGTTCTCGCATTCACAGAACTCTGTGAATGAATGACGCGACCGGGTGGGTGGAGCCCCACATGGCCATTTTTTGTTTAAATTGTGACAGTGAGTGCTGGGAGAAGATCCCCCACTCGCTGTCACAACGGGGATCAGAGCCAGCTGCAAAAGTAACATGTTATAATTTACACCCTGAATATGGGAGTAAAGCCCCATACACACTATCAGATTTTCTGCTGATTTTTTCCTTCAGATTTACCAAAACCATATAATATGTCAAACCTTAGGAGCTTCAATTTATACCCTTCCACTACATGTTTTTGGTAAATCTGAAGACAAAAATCAGCAGAAAATCTGATAGTGTGTATGGGGCTTAACCTGTAACATATTAGGAAAGGTGATCCTTTACTACCACTTTAACCACTTGCCGACCGCCGCACGACGATGTACGTCGACAGAATGGCATGGGCAGGCATAAGGGCTTACATGTACGTCCTTGCCTGCCCGCGGGTCGGGGGCCCGATCGGGCCCCCGCCCGGTGCCTGCGGCGGTCGGTATTTGTTCGGGAGCGATCCCGGACGAGGGGACGGCCATTTATTCATGGCCACCCCCTCGCGATCGCTCCCGACGAATGAAAATGTCCGGTGACATCACTTCCTCTCCTGTAATGTAAACACAGGAGAGGAAGTGATGTATTCTCTCCTCCGTGTCGGTATTTTTCGTTCCGGCACCGAGGAGAGAGCATCGGTGAGTTGCACAAGCACTACACTACACAGTAGAACATGCCAGGCACACTCACACCCCCCTTTACCCCCCGATCACCCCCCAATTACCCCTGCCCCCCCAGTCACAGTGACACCAATTGCTTTTTTTTTTTTTTTTTTTTTTTTTTGCATTGGTGTCATTTGTGACTGTAATAACTGTTAGGGCAGTTAGGGTTAGCCCCCTTTAGTTCTAATGTGCCCCCCTAACCCCCCCAACAAAGGTTTAACCCCGTAATCACCCCCCGTCGCCAGTGTCACTAAGGCTGGGTTCACATTGCAGCGGTTTATGAGAACGAATGTGATTCGCACCGCACTGCAGTGCAAATCACATCCGATCTCTGTGCGATTCGAGTTCAGCCATACAGATAGTATGGCTGAATTCGTGTCGCACCCGCCGCACCCGCCGCAAACCTGCACGGGACCCTTTTTTTGGTCCGCAGCAGAATCGGATCGCATGGGTGTTCACACCATGCGATCCGAGTTTGCAGATCGCACTGCGATATGCGAACTGATCTGGGGGTGTCATTAACATTTCACTGACACTCCCAGCAGTTCGCATAGGGCAGTGTGAACTGCCGCCGGGAGGCATGCGATGCGGGAACCCGCCACGGATTCGTGGCATTCCCGCATCGCTCCAGTGTGAACCCAGCCTAATAAGCGATCATTTTTCTGATCGCTGTATTAGTGTCACAGGTGACGCTAGTTAGGCAGGTAGGTATTTAGGTTCGCCGCAGCTTTTTATAGCGCCAGGGACCCCCATATACTACCGCATAAAGCCCCCTGATTTCCCCCTAGTTAACCCTTTCACCAGTGATCACCATATAACTGTTACAGGTGACGCTGGTTGGTTAGTTATTTTTTTATAGTTTCAGGGCACCCGCCATTTATTACCTAATAAAGGTTTAACCCCCTGATCACCCGGCGGGTGTCATTTGTGACTGTAATAACTGTTAGGGCAGTTAGGGTTAGCCCCCTTTAGTTCTAAGGTACCCCCCTAACCCCCCCAATAAAGGTTTAACCCCGTGATCACCCCCCGTCGCCAGTGTCACTAAGGCTGGGTTCACATTGCAGCGGTTTATGAGAACGGATGTGATTCGCACCGCACTGCAGTGCAAATCACATCCAATCTCTGTGCGATTCGAGTTCAGCCATACAGATAGTATGGCTGAATTCGTGTCGCACCCGCCGCACCCGCCGCAAACTCGCACGGGACCCTTTTTTTGGTCCGCAGCAGAATCGGATCGCATGGGTGTTCACACCATGCGATCCGAGTTTGCAGATCGCACTGCGATATGCGAACTGATCTGGGGGTGTCATTAACATTTCACTGACACTCCCAGCAGTTCGCATAGGGCAGTGTGAACTGCCGCCGGGAGGCATGTGATGCGGGAACCCGCCGCGCATTCGTGGCGTTCCCACATCGCTCCAGTGTGAACCCAGCCTAATAAGCGATCGTTTTTCTGATCGCTGTATTAGTGTCACAGGTGACGCTAGTTAGGCAGGTAGGTATTTAGGTTCGCCGCAGCTTTTTATAGCGCCAGGGACCCCCATATACTACCGCATAAAGCCCCCTGATTGCCCCCTAGTTAACCCTTTCACCAGTGATCACCATATAACTGTTACAGGTGACGCTGGTTGGTTAGTTATTTTTTTTATAGTTTCAGGGCACCCGCCATTTATTACCTAGTCTCACTAGTGTACCCCTAAATTTAGGGGTGTCTACTTTCCAAAATGGGGTCATTTGGGGGGGGTTTGTGCCATCTTGGCATTTTATGGCCTTCAAAACTGTAACGCCCTTAGAAATCCTGAAGGCAGTGCTTGGTTTTCGGGGCCCCGTACGCGGCTAGGCTCCCAAAAAGTCCCACATATGTGGTATCCCCGTACTCAGGAGAAGCAGCAGAATTTATTTTGGGGTGTCATTTCACATATGCCCATGGCATGCGTGAGCAATATATCATTTAGTGACAACTTTGTGAAAAAAAAAAAAAAAAGTTTGTAATTTTCCCGCAACTTGTGGCAAAATATAAAATATTCCATGGACTCAACATGCCTCTCAGCAAATAGCTTGGGGTGTCTACTTTCTAAAATGGGGTCATTTGTGGGGGTTTTGTGCCATCTTGGCATTTTATGGCCTTCAAAACTGTAATAGGTAGTGAGGAGTGAAGTCAAATATTTACGCCCTTAGAAAACCTGAAGGCGGTTCTTGGTTTTCGGGGCCCCGTACGCGGCTAGGCTCCCAAAAAGTCCCACATATGTGGTATCCCCGTACTCAGGAGAAGCAGCAGAATTTATTTTGGGGTGTCGTTTCACATATGCCCATAGCATGTGTGAGCAATATATCATTTAGTGACAACTTTGTGAAAAAAAAATAAAAAAAAATTAAAGTTTGTAATTTTCCCACAACTTGTGGCAAAATATAAAATATTCCATGGACTCAAAATGCCTCTCAGCAAATAGCTTGGGGTGTCTACTTTCTAAAATGGGGTCATTTGTGGGGGTTTTGTGCCATCTTGGCATTTTATGGCCTTCAAAACTGTGATAGGTAGTGAGAAGTGAAATCAAAAATGTACGCCCTTAGAAAGCCTGAAGGCGGTGCTTGGTTTTCGGGGCCCCGTACGCAGATAGGCTCCCAAAAAGTCCCACATATGTGGTATCCCCGTACTCAGGAGAAGCAGCAGAATTTATTTTGGGGTGTCATTTCACATATGCCCATAGCATGTGTGAGCAATATATCATTTAGTGACAACTTTGTGTAAAAAAAAAAAAAAAAATTATTTTTTGTCATTATTCAATCGCTTGAGGCAAAAAAATAAAATATTCAATGGGCTCAACATGCCACTTATCAATTTCCTTAGGGTGTCTACTTTCCAAAATGGGGTCATTTGGGGGGGTTTTGTACTGCCCTGCCATTTTAGCACCTCAAGAAATGAGATAGGCAGTCGTAAACTAAAAGCTGCGTAAATTCCAGAAAACGTACCTTAGTTTGTAGATGTGACAACTTTTGCGCAAACCAATAAATATACAATTATTGACTTTTTTTTTACCAAAGACATGTGGCTGAATACATTTTGGCCTAAATGTATGACTAAAATTGAGTTTATTGGATTTTTCTAATAACAAAAAGTAGAAAATATCATTTTTTTTCAAAATTTGCGGTCTTTTTACGTTTATATCGCAAAAAATAAAAATCGCAGAGGCAATCAAATACCATCAAAAGAAAGCTCTATTTGTGGGAAGAAAAGGACGCAAATTTTGTTTGGGTACAACATTGCATGACCGCGCAATTACCAGTTAAAGCAGCGCAGTGCCAAATTGTAAAAAGACCTCTGGTCATTTACCAGCAAAATGGTCCGGTCTGAAAGTGGTTAAAAGAGTAGCAAGCTGCAATATTAACTTCTTTTTTTTTAGATATACTTTGAGTTCAGAAATTCCTAGCAAACAACTAGGATTCCCGTTGCTAAAGCCAGACCAGTACATGATGTATTCTAATTGGTTGCTGAAGAATAATGCAGTCAGGGGCGGACTGACAACTCATGGGGCCCCCCGGGCAATAGGAGATTATGGGGCCCCCGAGCAATAGGAGATTATGGGGCCCCCAGGCAATCAGAGATTATGGGGTCACACAGTATACAATCACACAGTATACACAGACATGTTTCTATTGGCTGAGAAGGTACTGGAGAGGTGGGGCAGCTATAACCTCTGGATTTTTAGACCAAAAGGATGTCATTTCAGAGACAAAAAAAATTAATAAAAAGATTTTTACATACTGTCCCTGGTTTTACTGAGGCTGGCAACCCTGATGGGGCCCCCTAGTGGCCCAGTGCCCGAGTGGCCGAATGGTCAGTCCGCCCCTGAATGCAGTTAATAAAGTAATGAACAAGACCAAGTTGGTTGCAACTGTGTTACAAAAAACAAATACAATTTTCCTTTTTTAACCCACATGAGAAGAATGACATCTGGAGTGGTAACTGGTATGGACAGCATGAGCATTTGTCCTTCTGGTATTCCCGACTAATGAGGCAAATCGTATAACAATGTCCATATGCTGCAGCCTATTTGCCTCCAAAATACTCAGATAAAATTCACTTGTAAGTTTTTCCAGGCATATCAGTATTTATATTTCAGTATATTAAGCCGCAAAGGCATAATGGCTGTCACATACCAGAATTTATTAATGTATGTGGGAAGCGGTCATGATTTCCACTGAGAGATCTGAATTACTGTGCTACAACAGGCGGAGGGTTAAGGTAAAGTAAATAATGAGAAAAGCAGGCAACACAACCTTGTTGGTCTACCGGCCTCTTCCTGATTCTTACTTTTCAATCCTTACCTAAAAGCACTGAAACAGATGTGAAGACAAAAACAACTTTGTTCCCAAAAACTGCAGGGGAAACTATGAAAAAATAATCTAGGCGTTTGTCATTGTGAGGGTTAACTCACACTGTGTGGTAAAAGTAATCAGAAACTGAAAGGACCTACAATTACTTCAACACAAAGGAAAAAAAAAAAAAGGAGCAGGGCTTGATATAATGCAAGCAAAGCTTTAGCTCATAATTACAGGTTCAAAAAAATACAATGGTAAAAATGCTGTAATTGCACAAAATTTAACAGAACTGCAAGGCTATTAGCAATATATAAACAATCCCTAGCCTTTACAAATATAAGAGCAAATAAAACAGCATTTTATATATTTTGAATGTGACTAGAAAACACAATTGGCATCTAGTTTCCAGTAATTGAGAAAAGTGAATACTCTTGAAGGATCAGTTATGATAAACAGGCTGTAAAATTAAGGAAGCAAAAATTTCAAAATGAACAACAGAGTATCACTGTCCATACATGGCTCAATTAGATCCAGTTCCTGTTGAAATTCGACCATCTGGCTCAACAAACGTCAATCTGAAAATGGAAGGAGCCAGGCGGAATATACTGGGCCAAACAGCAACTGCAGCCAGTAAGATGGACGACACAGTGTTGTAGTGGTTAGCACTCTCGCCTAGCAGTAAGAAGGGTCACTGGTTCGAATCCCAACCACGACACTACCTGCCTGGAGTTTGCATGTTCTCCCTGTGCCTGCGTTGGTTTCCTCTGGGTAGTCCAAAGACATGCAGGTAGGTTAATTTGCTTCTGTCCAAAATTGGCCCTAGTTTATGAATGGGGACCTTGGATTGTGGGCTCCTTGAGGGTAGTGACCGATGTGAGTGCGCAATGTACAGGGACAATTGTAGACACTCACTCAGGATGGACTGGTGTCTTTATTCAACCTTACTAACTATGAAGATGCAGTCACTGTTCAGGTATTCTGACAGCTGCGAGAGTAGTGGTTGTCAGAATACAATATCTGGCAGGGGAGATTCTTCCATCCATGCTGTTTAGTGTGGATAGGGCGATCTCTATTGATTGCATGAGAGAAAATCTTAACATTTATGGCAATACTAATCCAAAAAAACTCTTGTTCTTGTAGCGAATACTACAATAGAAGAATGGCAGATCAACACGAATAGCTCAGAAAGTTTGGGGAAAAAATGTGACTAAAGCACTAAAGCACTTGGATCAGGTGGCTTACACCAGCGAGTCCTCAAAGAGTTGAGCTCAATTGTTTCTCAGCCTTTGTTTCAAATTTTTACAAACTCTTTACATGTAGTAACATGTCAGTATGCTGTGGTGCAATTCAGTTTGTGCTACTTCAAGATTCATTGTGTACTGCAGAATGTGGTAATGTACTACTGTGCCTTGTGGTGTACTAAACATATTTATATACAGCAATATGAATAGGAAAGCTTATTGGATCACAATATATATATATATATAAAAAAAAAATGATCAAAGTTATATTCCAATATATATCCACATATAGTACGCTCTGTGACTGCTGCATCTTTCGGATCACGGTAAAGGGCCAATCACAGTGACCCTTTGCCATGTAATCAGCTGATCACATGTAAACAGACTTGACGGTTATCGGCAGTCCTTTTCTCCCACACTGTGTCTGTGTGAGGAAATGAGAGCTGTTAAATCGGCAAGACTGTCAGAACATGGTTTACACAATGATCAGGGCCAATAATCATCAGTGCAAACCCCTCAGTGCCGCCTATCAATGCATCCTCAGCTGGACTTTTGAGATGAGAGCATCTCTCTCATACAGCCCAGAGCCTACACTGACAGTACCCCATCCCTTGCCCTTCTCCTCCTGTGTGTGCACCTCGAGAAGTGTGAAGCCCAGCAGCTGAATGATGAAATTCAGTTGCTTAGCTTCTCACTTCCCATGGTGCACACAGGAGGAGAGAGGCAGAAGGAGAAGGAGCAGATCAGCTGTCTTTTCTCACATCCATGCGAGGGAGGAGGGAGGGGGATTGGTCATAGCAGGCTCTGGGCTGTATGAGAGAGACTCTCTCTGCACAGAGCCCTGCGGGCAGCAACCCCACTGGAGCCCACTAACAGTGGTGGAACGCCAGGGCCCGAGTCACAAGTGCAGCCATTGTGACCCTGGTAGTTCCGCCACTGGCTCCCAGTCAAATTGGGTAACAATGATCTCATGTCTATGGCTACCTTTAGTCTGTATTGCCCACAGCAGCAAGATTATTAATTTCATTCCCTGAATTCATCCTATTAGTTTACTTGATTGAATATAAGGCTGGTGCATGAAAATGTGCAACAAAAAAAAAAGGACATTTCTTGTTGCCCATAGGATTTAATCAGAATCTTTGCATCATGCAACCTTGGACCACAGACGTTTACTGAGATGTTTTTTTCCTTCTATGCATTCTTAATACATACACCCCCATATGTTGTCTGAAAATGTTCTTCTCTCTATTCTATTCTTGTAATACGACAAGCGATGAAGATGTAAAAACTGGCTTTTTATGCTAATATTTTCTAATAAAAACAGGAGAGACTTGAATACATTTACTTTCTAGGGTGTTGAAATGTATCCAGAGTGAAGTTAAAGGAAACAGACCAAAATAAAAAAAAATAAAAAAATAAAAGCAAATGTTATAGAAACTGATATGGATTCTACCATCATTTTCAATTACAAACAAGAAAATAAAACCTCTGATTCATAAAAGTTCTATTTTCTTTTACTCTAATTTTAATAATAGAATCCTTTATCGACCATTTTATATTCAAAATAATTCTATACTCATGAAGTTAAATATTATTGACCAGTGGCTCCTTGCAGCGAAACGAGCCTTAGAAAGTACTGAGCTGGAAGGCTGCTGAAATATAATCAATAAGGTCTTAGACTGTCCAATGCCCTCCTTTGGGCTATATCCATCTTATAGGTCACTGTGCACCCATCCCCAACACTGCAACATAATTACACTACAATCCATACAAGATTATTGTTTTAATATAATTGGATCTACTTAAATTAAATTCCATGTAAATTAAATGAGGGCTGAAATTAATCACTGCTGTGGTAGATTAGAAGCAACAAGAGATAAATGGCCTTCTGTTTATGCCAGTGCAATTTTATCAGGTAGAAAAACACATAAAATAATTGAAATAATAATGTTAAAATAATGTATTTTCAGCAACATCTAGAGGTTAATAAAAGGTTATTATGTGGGCTATTTTATATTCAATTTGTATTCATTTCCTATGAGCTACTGAGATTATAGGATCACTTTCGCTGCTCAGAATCCTTAAAAGAACATGAACAAAACATGTGTGTTTTTAGGCTCTCATGGAAGCATCTAATCACCAAGTGAAGAGTTTCATAGCAGTTAGGAGGAAAACAGTGATTGAGAATTATAGATCGTGAAAGAGTAATCAAATAGCCACCTCACTGTAAGCCATCACATGTACGAGGTGTGACAATTTAATTCCCGGAATGCCCACAGCATAGGTAGTGAGTCACAGAGCCATCTGCACTCAACCATGTTTTGGCATGGTCTAACTTGCACTTTCCACTTTACAGGGTAGTAGAAGAAATATGTGTGTGCGTTGCACTGTTGGTGGAAAGGTATTTAGAGCAGCGGATTACCATCAAATTTTGCAAGAAAATTGGCAAAAGGGTGAGTTAAATGTTAGCTCTGTTACAACAGGCTTATGAAGAACAGTCAATGAAGAAATCAAGTGTTTTTAAAAAGGAATAGGTGGTTTAAGGAGGGGCTTTAAGATGTCCAGGATGATGCAAGAAGTTGACAGCCAAAAATGCAAAGGACAGATGCAAATGTAGACAGAGTGGGAATCCTTGTACGCTCAAGCTGGTGTTTTTTTTATCACAAGGAGATAGTTCACAACAAGTTCATAGAACATGGTACAACAGTCAACCAGCATTGTTACTTGTAAATTCTAAAAATGTTATGGGAATCTGTCCGGAGTGAAAGACCGAACTTCTGACAATTAGATTCTCCACCATGACAATGCTCCCGCACAAACATTTTATGGTCATTCCAGGAATTTAATTGTCGTGCCTCATATTTTGTTTTGTGATGGAATGAAAACCCAACTCCAGACACATCTTTTTATTTTTGGCTAGAGTAGAAATGGGTTAGAACCAGGCTGTCCCCCTAACAATTACCAACACTATCCAAAATGAAAAAAAAAAAGTATATTTAATATGTTATATGACACATCTAGAAATGGTAAGTGTGCCTTTGGAGTACATTAAAAAATATAAATTTTGTCCGCAATTCATACTGAAAAATTGCATTGCACTTCCTGGTGCATGAGGGAGCCAAGGCACTCCTGGCCTTAAAAATTATTAGGTTCAAATGAAACCATGCCCAACTCACTCTATTGGTGCGGTCCATGCAGCTCAAACAACAATAACATATACATAGTAGACATTGGTAAAGACTTAATGGTCTGAAAAGATGCTGCCTATATTAGGACACGTGGCTTTAAACAAAATACAATGTTTATAACAATATAAAGCTTTATTTGAACCACATAAGTTGAAAAAGTATTTGAATAATAATAATTGTACCAATAGCCCTCTATACACCATTAAAAATAGACAATGTTGTCTTAGGCATGAATTTTATCTAGCGTGACCAGCGTGTGGAGATACAAGCTAATGGGCTGAATATACTAGAAACCACCAGGTTCTTAATGATGCCCATTGTACACCAACAAAAAACACCCCTATATCAGATAATTGCTAATAAGGATACTTTACAAAACCAGCTATAACCATGTAAACTGTGGATTAGCTAAAATAAAGAAAATAAAGTCTTAGGCCGCGTACACACGGGCGGACTGACTGACGGACTTGGTCCGCTGAAACGTGTTTCAGCGGACAATCCGCTCGTGTGTGGGCTTCAGCGGACTTTTTCAGCGGACAGTCAGGCGGACTAAGTCTTTCGGAATTTCAGTAATATTGTCCGTCCAAACTTGGTTTCAGCGGACAGTCCGCTCGTGAGTAGGCAAGTTGGACGGACTAAGTATGGCGCATGCTCAGAAAGGATTTACACGGCCGAAGGTTGCATTGCAGTGTATTGGACGTCATATTTCTAGTCCCGTCGTACGTGCTGTACACGTCATCGCGCAAGCTTTCGGCGGACTGTCTGTTCATCGTGTGTGGTCAAGTCCGTTCATTCGAAAGTAGGACGGACTGTCTGTCGGATTGTCTGACGGACTTAGTTGGACGGACAGTCTGCCCGTGTGTACGCGGCCTTAAACTTTCCACTGGTCATAAGCTGATGTGATAATGTATGGATGCCCTTTGAATGTAGATATAATTTCAGCTGGCACCAATAGACCATGGAGTACATTTTAAGACATATCTTTTGTTCCAGAAGGGATAAATGATTATTGTAGGCCTCCTTCAATAAGAGAGCCCAGACCGTTACTGATAATGTGGATAAACTTGTCAATCCCTCAGGAGAATAGATTCAGTACTTGGAACTCCGAAAGGTCTTTTCATAAGATGACAGCGGGTAGCAGCACTATTAGCATGGTGATTAGTGATTTTGAGCTGGGAGCAGCAATAGTATTCAACATGAGTAAAGGAATGTGGCATTGATAAAGCAGCTCAGTTACATACAAGGCAAGTATAGGCATCAAGCAACTTTTAAAAGTCTACAGTAGACCGTCTCACCACTTCCAAAAGTTGCAATGGGTTGTCCGGTTTAGCCCCATTTCTCACTCTCCAGTTTCTGCAGCTGCTGCTGCCAACACTTTACACTGCTCCACTGTGATGAAACCACAACACCGCTACACATCCGCTAGACTAGTGCAACATCTTTTCAGACCAGGGTGTTTTTACCAAGGTCTACTATTTATAAGGTACTCCTGGTCCTACAGCCTCGTAGCCGTAGGTGTGTAATCTACAGCATCTTGCCTTCGACTTATAGTCTCAGGAGATTCGGACTGAGATTTGTTGATATCGCTATTGTGCCTCTCACTTCTTGTTGGGAGTTCTGAGATGAAAAATGTGAGGGCCTGCCTCTACCAAGGTGGCTACCTCCACACAGAGACAGTGTAGAACAAAGAGATGTTAAGTCAGTAACAGGGAAAAGATCTGTTGAAGGGCCCACAGGCAATACTGTTGACTAGTTCTTTGCCTCAGCCTGTGTTTTTTTTTTTTTAAGGCACAGCTCAGTTGCTCTTTAACCACTTCAATACGAAGATCGTCATATGACACCCTTGACATTGAGTGGGAATATCTGAATGATGCCTGCTGCTACAGGCATCATTAGGATATCCTTCCTTCCGGCGGGTGATTCTGCGCATAAGAATGATCATAGCTGTAGTTTTGCCACTTGATCGTTCTCATAGGCGACGAGAGGGGACATCCCCCCTCCCGCCACCATCCCATGCTTCTCTGGGCTCTCCAGTGCCATCAGGGGCCTGGAGAAAGAATCGCCCACTACCGGATGACAAGCATAGAGATTTCCGGTGACCAGATGATCACCAGTCATCTCTATGACTGTCAGAGGCCCTGCGAGACGTTATGACGTCACGCCTGGGTTCCCGGAAATAAATGAAGCCACGATTGCGGCTGAGATCAGTGAATTTTTTTCCCAAGCTCATGCTTTCCAGCCTGGAGGAGAGATAAGGGGTCTTATTGACACCACATCTCTCCATAAAGAGGACCTGTCACACACCATTCCTATTACAAGGAATGTTTACATTCCTTGTCATAGGAATAAAAGTGATCAAAAAAAAGTAAAAAACTGCAAAAAAAAAAAAAGTAAAAAAAAAAAAAAAATGCCTCTGTCCCCGGAAGTTCGCGTTCAGAAGCGAACACACATGTAAGTCCCTCCCACATATGTAAACGCTGTTCAAACCACACATGTGAGGTATTGCTGCATACGTTAGACACTGTGCAACAATTCTAGCACTAGACCTCCTCTGTAACGCTAAACTCTAAAAATTTTCAAAGCGTCGCCTATGGAGATTTTTGAGTACTGAAGTTTGGCGCCATTCCATGAGTGTGCGCAATTTTAAAGCGTGACATGTTAGGTATCTATTTACTCGGCGTAACATCTTTCACATTATACAAACAAATTTGGCTAACTTTTTACTGTTTAAAAAAAAAAGGACGTTTGAAAAATTATTGCGCAAATACCGTGCAAGATAAAAAGTTGCATATGCAACATTATTCTGCCTAGTCAGAGGACCTAATTCTACCTAACACCTGTTACTTTTTTCTCTTTTACTCCTGTTTTACAATCCTTTTTCTGTTTATTTTCAAATTCCAATTGAAAATTAATACTGTCATATCAGCTCGGTATATATGGGTGATGACCACCTTTAGCTTTTCTTATCATCGAGTTAGAGCCTTATAACTAGATGAATGCATACCAGATAGTGATTCTGGTTTGCAGAGGGTTTACCAACATCTCTTTAGCAAAGTTGAGGGGTTTTATATGGCCTTGCGTAGGCACACCTGATGATGACACCTTCCCAAATACTCCAAACCATATTGGGCTTAAATACCCTATATGATATATAATGCTCTATATTGTCATATGAATATACAGCAGTGATGTGGTATAATGTTTGTACAATTATAGATACTTTTTTGCAATGTCAGATCTCAGCTGAGCTGAAGTACAACATGTTTATGTTTTCTTTTCGATAAACGCTTTTGATGTAAAAAAAAAAAAAAAAGTTGCAATGAACGCCATTTTATTCCCTAAGGTGTCTGCTAAAAAAAAAAAAAAAAAAACACACACACATTATATATATATATATATATATATATATATATATATATATATATATATATATATATATATATATATATATAATGTTTGGAGGTTCTGAGTCATTTTCTAGCAAAAAAAGGTGATTTGTACATGTAGGAGAGAAGTGCCAGAATAGGCCCGGAATTGAAGTGGTTAAGAATTTAAGGTAATGGCATAAACAAGCTCTTCTGCAAGTTGATTAAGTTCTGTACTGGGCTGAATAGTGGGAAAGGCAGGGGGCATTTAGGGATCAACTTGGATAGTAGCTGTAGAGGGAAGTATATGTAAAACTTTGAACAACAAAATTACACACTACTGCAGAAGTTAGCAAAGCATCACCTCAACTTTTATTTTTTTGTCTAAACATTTAGCTCTTTTTTTTAACCAGTGCTATGCACATTTCAGTGGCAATGGTGTGCAGCTTCTGTTAAGTGTGTTCTATAGTAGGCAAACCTTTTTAGATACCATGGGACTACATGCCCCATGATGCTTCATGTATCTGCAGTTAATAAGAGATAAAATGGCTATTCTCCTTTGTTAAGTCATCAGCTGAGCATGTAAACCTCTAGTTCTTCTCAGTCTATACAAATATGCTGTTGGGCAATATGCGCATGCATATTTATAAACATTTGTTTATGAAAAAAAGTTAGCTGATACATGCACAATATAACTGCAATTAGGTCTCTGGTCAGCATTATAGACCTAATTTTGTAGTTGAGCAGTGTGCACTATTTATTCAAGATCTACACATAAACCTTAGTTTGTGGTTCCTGCATAGTATATAAAGACACACATAATTTGATGGCCAGTTAGAGAAGAGCACCTTGTTTATTTTGTGAAGTGTTATGCGAAGGAGAGAGCTGGAAAGATAAGGTGGTTGTGTAAGGCCCCTTTCACACGGGCCAGATCAGTAATATGCAGGGACTGTGCAGGGACCGCCCTGTCAGCTCTCCTCTATGGGATTGGATGAGCATGGACCGTCTGTCCGTGTTCATCCGATCTGCAGACGGATAGAAAAATAGGATTTTCCTCCGTCTGCAGAATCGGACAATTGCAGAGGTGGACAATAGCGGGTGTCTGCGGATGTTCCTCCGCAGACACCCGCTATCCCATAGGGGTGCATGTATGTCCGTATTTCATCCGCAAATGGATGGATGAAATACGAACATACTGTCTGCATGTGTGAAAGGGGCCTTAAATGTAACTCAATCCACCTGCTAATCTGCCAGTAAAAAGAATGACTAACACTGAGCATCAAATGATTTATTTATAAAAATTTGAATGACCACTTCTGTTCACTTAAAAAAAAAAAAAAACACTTGATCTCATAAGGGAATTTAATGACCAAAAGGAAAAAGCATGGAAAGCAGTCATTGGAAGAATAAAT
The DNA here is from genome assembly GCF_037356315.1 of Lithobates pipiens. Taxonomy (NCBI): domain Eukaryota; kingdom Metazoa; phylum Chordata; class Amphibia; order Anura; family Ranidae; genus Lithobates; species Lithobates pipiens. Next base: position 262,640,318 of record NW_027507784.1, on the reverse strand, counting down.
TTGCTTAGCCTAATGCTAAACAGCTTGGCCCAATACACAGTAATTCACTTCAGTATGGAGCAGAATGGCCTCCAACCAGTATCCTGCATCCCCTTCTATTGGAACACAGAGCCTTTGATTCATTCAATCATTATTTAAATAACTAACTTTTAGCAAAAACAGACAGACACATAGCCAACAGCTTACGTTCAGATTTTAAACTTTCTTCCTTTGTGGGAACATTACATTTTTGGGCACATTGCATTAGGTAAATTAGCATAATCAAGATATAGATTTTTTGCTTGTTATAATTAGAATAACAAAACGAATTTAGAATGTCTGGAGGCGTCCCCATTGCTTATACTGACCAAGGATATCTCTTAAGGGTTCCACTGCAGTATGGGAGACTAAAACAGAGGTTCAATGGTTGTTTTAGACAGCATTCTTCATTTAAATAGTTTGAATAGGTTCTAAATAGTTTAGGCACTTTCTGTTTATAATAAGCTAACTGGTAACAAGCAACATGGAAATTTGCCAATTGCAAAAGCTTTCGGAAAACCTAAAGCAGTCCCAATATGCATGTTTTAGGGGATGCCACGTAATCTATACAGTGCATAACTCCTGTATGCTCAGATTTCACCCTTACTAAATGACATATGTAAGCCAAGGTAAGAAAAAGTGATCATTAATGTCACAAAGTACATGTGACTCAGTTGGGCATTGCTGGTTCTTTGATGAATCAAATTTTGTAGAGAGCTATGTGTGTACCCTGTTTCCCCTAAAATAAGACCTAGCCTGATTGTCGGTGTTGGCTGCAATATAAGCCCTACCACCCAAATAAGCCCTACCCTGTTTCCTCAAAAATAAGCCCTACCCTGAAAAGAAGACCTACAAGGACTTTAACTAGGGCTTATTTGGGGGGTAGGGCTTTTATTGCAGCTATCACCGACAATCACACTAGGTCTTATTTTAGGGGAAACAGGGTATGTGGTTATGTTTGACCCTGTCTATAAATAAAATCAAGCTCCAGGAAGAAAAGAGAAAGTTGAACTACTGGGATGCAGGGTTGATAAAATCAATTTTTTTTTAAATAAGAGCGGAGATAATATGCACTGCATTGATGCATTCACACAATTTCACAGTAACCATGAGATAAAACAAAGTTCAGGAATATTCCTTTATCCCATAGTTTTGCAAATCTATGTACACTACAAACTGTGTGATTGAATTGGTTCTGATATCGCTGTTTTACTAACCAGACAGCTGCTTATTCTAAATCGGAATTTTGTTTGCAAATATTAAAGATTCTAACTACCAGCAAGAATAAGTCCTTTAAACGAGTATCTATCATTTCAGATCCATCATGGCAGTGCCTCTACTCACCTGCTGCCGCCACGTCCCTCATCTTGTTGCATCACTGTCACATCACCAGCCATCCTATTAAAGTGAATGGACTGTTGGTGAGTCAACAGCGGGTCAGAGGAGGAGCGGCTGCAGGACAGAGATGACAGTTGCTATTTAAAAATGTATTTAAAATCGAGTCTTTTTACTAGTGATTTTATTCTTGATTTAAATCGATTTGATTTAAATCAACTCCCCCACTGGCGGGATGTGCTAAAAATATTAATAATATAAACATTAGGATTTGGAGTTGCTCAATTAGAACCAAAAGTTAACGAATTCTAAAGCCTGGACTAAGTATAAGGCCGGCCATACAGGGAGCAAATTTCTCTCCCACAACCAGGGCAGGCAGTGGGACCCATACCTACCGGGAGAAGACAGTGATTATTACTAGTGGACTATAGCAGCCGCTAGCGATAATCGCAAGAGAATCAATCGATCAACTTGTACATTCAGCCTGCTCATTAACGGTACGAATCTTGGCTGGGTCCTGCTGAATCAGCCGAGATTCGAACCATGTATGACCGGCCTAACCTGTTCTATAGCCCAGCTGTTATTGAGGATTCCACACAGTGTCAGTTTTGCAAAGAAATGTGCTAAATTTGCACAAATTTTGTGTGACATTTATGGATGACCTCTTTTTATTAATCAGATCCAGTTTCACAACAGCTGCTGCTGCAATTGAAACTTTAGCTTAAATATAAAATAAAATGGTCCTGTATGTGAAACAGCAGATGTTCTCTGAATGGGCAGACTGCAGTACATCTAGAAGATCCAGGATCCAGTAGACTGTAGGTACTTTTAGATGGAGACCTTTAGCAAGGGATGTTCTTCAACATATGAGCATTTCCAGAACCATCCCCAGTTTCACCATAGAAGATCCAGACATGGTTCTATGATTCTTATGCAGACAACAGCATAAAATACACTTCACATATACTATATCAGTGCACATAATTTACTACTTTAAACAATTGCTTCTGCAGACTCCGTTAAGTAATTGCTTTATGTGTTAACCGACAATGAGAAAATGAAAGGTTAGTAGGAAGTTTTTATTTTTAATGTATTTACCAGGCTCCTGCAAACAGACACACTATCCAACACACAGTTATTGCTCCTTCCCCTCAAGGGGATCATATTTACACCATGGCACTTTGACTTCCTGAGAAATTGGCCTTAAGTGCAATAGTCACTTTGTGGTTACAGAGACGGGCTGGCTAGAGACAATGCCTCTAGAAAGAACTGTAGATCTATACTGAACCCTGATCAGTGTCTGGTACATTGCTACCCTTGTTTATTAGAGAATCGAAGCTTGGCAGAAGAATCAAAAAGATTATTCAACCAAAAATAAAATGCAAAATGGTGGTTATGTGGGAAGAACAGAAAAAAAAAGCACCATTCTGTGATTATTTTTTTTAATTTGCAAATTAAAATTATAGTGGTAAAAAATAAAAATAAAACAAAAGGTGAATGAATAACTAAAAGTGTGTGGCTGGAAGCAGTTGTGTACGTACCTCCTAACGCAGAATAAGCAGAGACAGCCAGTCACAGAACAGAAAGGTGAAAGGTCATAGGCCATAAGGAAAACAAGAAGGCACATTTAAACCACTTATTAAAAATCATAGCCAAACCAAACCAATACAAACTCACAGATAATATGGAAAAATTAAAAAGACATACAAAAATAATCACTGTTTGTTGATTAATGCATTATCCTTGTTGAAAAGTGAACCCATCAAAGGCAATACTGTTCAAAAAGGGAAGGACAAATCAAGAAATGTGTTTATTCGTGTTAGGTGAAAAGAGGCACAGTTTAATCTACATTTCCGTGCAAATGTCAAACTTAAATCACAGAGGAAAAAGTCATTGTGCGGCCTTGGTGCCTTCAGACTCAGTGATGTCACTAGTTTCTTTGGACTGGCAGCTTTTACCGTTTACAGCTGACAAGTACCAACTGTATTAAAGTCATAACTAAAAAGCCCTTTCTGATCATGAGCCTGGAATGGTTCATAACTGGCATAAAAAAGTGTCACAAATTACCATACACTTACAGAAAACGCCAATGTCATTTTATTCACTTTATGTAGATGTTTAAAGTGCAATAATCCATAGCAATCAAACGCATATAATTTTTATGTAGTGTGTTCGGTGAAATGTTTTTTCTAATGGTTTACTACGGGCATTGCACTTTCCATCCAACTCCCTTTTCTATGGAATAGGCCTACTAAATTGCCCTTTTAATTATAATAATGCTGTTTGGCAATTTCCCAAATGAATATTTAAAGTCGTTCAGAAATTACGCAACAGGTCTTCATTTAATACTGCTTGAAAAAAATAAGTTGTTTTTATGTCTCCATATTATACCAAACAACAAAATTAAAGTTACCTTACTGCTGAAATGCTATGCAAATATTCGGAAACAATTATACAGAATAATGGTTTGGATGCCAAGATTGGTATATTTTACCATGTGGTAAACATGCTGCAAAGGAGAAATATAATGAGTGCAGGCACTCTGAATGGTTTCAGTTACGTTGCCTAGTGGTTTGTGCACCTGTTATATGTGGCTGCATCAAAGTGGTTGTTAACCTGGAAAACCAAATACAAAACAAAAATTTTAGGATAGTATGGTAGGTAGAAAAACAGCCTGTAATCTGTAATCATCCCACGCCACTGACACCTTGAAAAAAATTATGACGCCACTCTTCTTCTCCTTTGATTGAGAGTCTGTTTAAAGAGACAGATTCACCACCCTGCATGAAGGGGGCATGTCTGCTGCTACTCTGAATCTCACTTTGGCGGAGATCAGAGCTGGCCAAGTTTACTCTACTTTTACTACTCGCGTTCATCCCCTCGCCTCTGGATCTAGTTAGGTACAAAGCACAAAAATTCTTACATGGCAAATTTGTAGCAGAGAGAGGCAGACCGAGCTATAGACAGGGAGATATGGACACAGAGAGAGTGAGAGAGACGTAGAAGGAGAGACAGAAAGACGGACACAAAGACAAGAGACAGACACAGAGTGACAGAGAGAGGGAGTGACAGAGAGAAAGAGAGAGAGAGACACACACAGAGACATAGAAAGAGACAGACAGAGAGGGAGAGACAGTGAGATAGAGAGACACAGACAGAGCAAGAGAGAAACAGAGCAAGAGAGAAACAGAGCAAGAGAGAAACAGAGCAAGAGAGAAACAGAGCAAGAGAGACACAGAGCAAGAGAGACACAGAGCAAGAGAGACACACAGACAGCAAAAGACACAGAGTGACAGAGAGAGAGAGAAACACAGAAAGAGACAACAAGAGACAGGCCCAGAGACAGACAGAGGGAGAGACAGTGAGATAGAGAGACACAGACAGAGAAAGACAGACAGAGAGAGAGAGAAACAGAGCAAGAGAGAAACAGAGCAAGAGAGAAACAGAGCAAGAGAGAAACAGAGCAAGAGAGAAACAGAGCAAGAGAGAAACAGAGGAAGAGAGAAACAGAGGAAGAGAGACACACAGCAAGAGAGACACACAGAGAAAGACAGCAAGAGACAAAGAGTGACAGAGAGACAGAGAGACAGACACACACACACAGAAAGACAGGCAGACACAGAGTGAGAGAGACACACAGGGAAAGACAGCGAGACACAGGCACAAAGAGTAACAGAAAGAGAGAGAGAGAGAAAGACCGTGAGACAGACACAGAGAGAAAGAAAAAGAGAGAGAGAGAGACAGTGACACAGAGAGAGTTAGAGAGATAGTGTGAGAGCGACATACAGAGAGAAATAGAAACCAAGTGAGAGGGAGACAGTGAGAGACAACGAGAGACACATAAAGTGAAAGTGAGAGAGACAGAAAGAGAGAGAGAAAGACAATGAGAGACAGACACAGAGAGCGTAAGAGGGTGAGAGAGCAAGAGCGAGACAGTGTATAGGTGGGAGCGGAATAGTGTGAGGTTAGGTTTCACCCCCCTAGGGTTTGGTGCTAGGCCACACCCACAGATCAGCAGATTTACTACAATCGAATAAGGATGCATTTTTGAGAGGTACACACAATGTGATTTAGGGTATCACATCATTATCTACGAAACTATGCAAAAACTATGCAAAAACATTGTGTTTCAGGTTTACAACCACTTTAAACATACTCCAGATTGAAAAAAAAGCTGCTCAAAACCCATTAAAAAGGTGAGAATAGGTAGGCAAACTAAGTTTAAAATCAAAAGCAAGAAATGTTAAGTGTAAAAATATTGTACTTTGCAAAAGAGTGTTACCTTGGTCACCAAATCACCAAGTACTGTGTGCCTACAGGCTCCAATGATGGAAACCCTGGCATTTATATATTCACAGTTGTAAAAGCATCCAAAAGGTAATGCTATATCAAGAATTAAGAGTGCTAAAAATGAATCCAACAGCCCTGGTGGTTGACATAGTTGGATTAGATAATCACTTATTGTGCCACAATTAAGTGCATTCCAACATATTGTCCAAGACAAATGTTATACCAGGAGTTGACAATGAGATGTCATGGCAAGAAAATGTAGAACGCTATACAGTATATGAACGCTTACTTGAAATAACCATTTCTCTGTGATTGTATTTCCATTGCCACATAGAAAAACCTAGTTTCCTAGCATAGGATTGCATTTCAAGGGGGACAACGTAGATTTTTTTTGTTGACAGCCACAACAATTAGCCACCATCACAACCCTATTAAGATGGGTGACTTATTAGATTTAGAGCAAACACATGGATTTGGATCCAACTAGAGCTTCTTTAATAACTATTCAAAAGAGATATGTCTAGTTAAAGGGGACTTTGTCAGCGTACATTGTGACAGTTTTGAATGTTACATTATATGCAGTATAATATACATATAGTATAGTATATTACAGATTTAATAAAGATGGGATTTTATTTGTGGTTGTTTATGCACTGTATTTTTCACCCTGGAGTATGATTTAGGTAGACGTTGAGCATCTTAAAAGTCTCTAACTTAGTCGCTTTTATATAGGTCTCTAAAATGTTGGTACCTCCATATTTATATAAAAATATGTAAGGTGCTGTTCCTCCCATTTCCCACACTGTTTCCTTTCCCTTGCACCAATATAATAAACATGAACATGCTTTAGCTATCCATTTACTGTCAAAGACAGATACTGTAGCAGCTTGGGACTATAATGGTGTTGTATAGGTTAGTGAGAGCAGACCAAATTACTTAAAAATGGGGTGATGGCCATTTCTTACCAAGTATGAAAGATAGTCCTTGCTAATACTTCCTCAGAATAACAAATATAATGATTCAGTCAACAGCCACTCAGCCACCATTTATAATTTGTGGGATTTTTATCACCATTTTGTTTCAATGCTGTGCAACTAACCATTAGGCAGACTAAAGTAAGCAACATTCTGTTAACTGAGGGTGTTAAAGTGTGTTAAAAAGTACTAACAAAACTCTTTGAATTTAACATAAGAGCGTCTAAGAATATTTTAATTATTAAAAATCTGATATGAAGAGTTTTCCTTTGAAGATGAATTAATTATACTCGTGATAACCAAGTTAGTATGCCAAAAGTGTGACTGCGGGGACTATGTATCCTAATTATAAGAATATCTTTCTCAAAATCATCCATCTATAAGCTAACATGTAGGATATTTACAGCTTTCTTACACGTTTTATCCTTAAATACTAGGAAGTCCTCAAGTCCATTTAAAATATCCTCCATTAAATTTAATGCTTATGTCATTATTGTGCACTTGTGTAAATGTACTCTAGGCCACTTGGGAGTTCAGCGATAATGTAAATGGCTTGTAAAAAGCCCACAGAAAGAATATCTGTTAAATAGATACAAAAGATCAATGATCATAGGCAGTTTTCAATATATCATTTTCAATTTTCTTTTCCATGAAAAAAAAATAATAAACCTTTGCGCCAAGGAAAACACAAGCATAAAATTCTGAACACTTAACACGAAACACAGGTCTGGCCATAACACCAATCCTAAGCAAACTGTCCTTTACTAAATGGGCATTTAGAACTGTACCTGTATTGTGCTTGTGATATATTTTTACTTATCATGTAGCAAAGCATAGTCTGCTGTTCCAACGACCAGTTATATTAGAAAAACATAAGAAGGGCAATATGGGTTGACATATAAGGCTTGATTTGGGCTTTGTATGTGAGGATTAGGTGAAATCCAGGTCATGAGGTGTGGGATACAAGGATTTTGTTGGAAAATCTGTGCAAACAGACATGAATTCACAATTACAGCACATGTGGTGCCATTAGTTGCCAGATGCATGGAACCAGCAGTCTGGCAAACCAAACTGCAGTCATCAGTGGAATGATTAACTGCAAATCTGCTAAATGGACTAAAAACCCTGCCTTTGGGCTTAAACTATCTACAAAAAGAAGTGTTTAGAATTAAATATGGATTGCTTTTTATAAAAATGCATTTTGCCTGGCTGTTAAACTGCCCATTGGCTTCAATACCTTCTTAATAACTGACCCAGAATAAGTATCCAGATCTGGAAAGTCTACAAACATGCAGACATCCTCGACTACATATGCTTGTTCTAGGTAAAAGATTCAAAGTGCTAAAGCCAACGTGGTCATCAATGGCAGTCTCCTGCAGACACAAAATTAAGCAATTTTTGGGCTAAAACAATATAAATTTAACCTACCATTTCTACACGGGATGGAATTGTTGATGATATTTATGATGCACTAGAAACTTTTGAAGTGTCACTGCTTTTCTTTCCAGCTAAATTCTGTTTTGAAACTGATGAAAGTAATTTGTGCACAACCATTTCCAAGGTTCAGCTGAAAGGACTCCTCCTCTTTGAGAAACCACTGAGACAGTCAATCAAAAGAATGAGTTCTGTCAATTGCACCATAGAAACATGTTTCAATGTAAATCCTATACCTTTTTCAAAAGACATCTTGGCACAGGACAGCATATACTCAATGGCCACATGATTAAAGGGGTTCTGCACTCAAAATACAACATTTGCCCATTCTGTTGCCTATAGTTAATATATCTCATAATGCCACCTGTTTTTTTTTTTTGATTCACCTACCTTTTGTAATCTTCAGTACTTTATTTCAAACCCCTGCGGCGATGGGCGGTCTCTTGCGGGGATCAGCGTAATTTCCTGTTGAAGCCCGCACTGTCTCCTGTGATCTCGTTCGTGTAATCCCAGGAGACATTGCGGCTAATGCACCCGACATCTCGCGAGATTTCGGGTGCTACAGCCGACATCTCGCGAGATTTCGGGTGCTACAGCCAACATCTCGCGTGATTTTGGTAATTACAGCCGAGATCTCGCGAGATCTCGGCTGTAATTACCAAAATCACGCGAGATGTTGGCTGTAGCACCCGAAATCTCGCGAGATGTCGGCTGTAGCACCCGAAATCTCGCGAGATGTCGGGTGCATTAGCCGCAATGTCTCCTGGGATTACACGAACGAGATCACAGGAGACAGTAATTACCAAAATCACGCGAGATGTTGGCTGTAGCACCCGAAATCTCGCGAGATGTCGGCTGTAGCACCCGAAATCTCGCGCGATGTCGGGTGCATTAGCCGCAATGTCTCCTGGGATTACACGAACGAGATCACAGGAGACAGTGCGGGCTTCAACAGGAAATTACGCTGATCCCCGCAAGAGACCGCCCATCGCCGCAAGAGACCGCCCATCGCCGCAGGGGTTTGAAATAAAGTACTGAAGATTACAAAAGGTAGGTGAATCAAAAAAAAAAAACAGGTGGCATTATGAGATATATTAACTATAGGCAACAGAATGGGCAAATGTTGTATTTTGAGTGCAGAACCCCTTTAAGTACACCTGTTCATTACCAGAAAATAGTCAAAACAGGGAATCACATAGCCTTGACCCAATGCATAAAATATGCGGGCATATTCAGGAGGTTCAGTATTTGCTCAAGCAACAGAATGAGGAAACTGCATGATCTTTGCAACTTTGAACTTGGAATAACTGCTGGTGACAGCCATGGTAGCTGGAGCATTTCAGAAAAAGATCTTTTTGCACTACACAGTATTTGGAGTTTACAGAGAATGGCAAGGTAAACAAAAATCTGCTAATACTAGCAGTTAGGTATATATATCTTGTTAAAATGATAAGGACAGAGCAGCATGGCCAGATATTATCGAGCTGAAGGAAAGATCACAAGTGCTCAACCAAACACTTGGTACAACATATGATGTCTGCTTAGCACATTCTTTTTTTGGGGCCACCCTAGACTCTACTGTAAAAGCAGATAATGCAACATTCAGTCCCCAAGGGGTAAGAGTAACACAAGTTCAGTAATGGACCAAATAAAGGTTTTGGTGCCTTGCAACCTTCATGCCGACCCTGTGTATCATACCATCATCACTATATAAACTATATAAAGTATACTTTAAGTAAACCAAGGTCTCCCATCACAAATTAGGAGATAAGTTAGACCAATTCCTGTGTCCTTGCAATTGTGAGTCATTTCTTTATTCACCAAGATTGAACTAATTGGCGAGAGTTGTAGATGTTTCTATTGACTCTGGTACAGATTTCCTGCTGAAACGCTCCAGGTGGACCAGGTACAGTTTCAAGTTTCTGTGCAAGAAGATTTGTGGGACTGAGAATATCAATCTTCAAAAAAATGATCTGAGAAGGTACAGGAGGATCTTGCCCACAGGAGAAAAAAAAAAATAACAGCAATTTTACGGATTTGAAATGAGATGCATTGTTGTCTATGGAACCATGCACACAGTTGAGTAAAGATCAGTAATACAGCGTTGAGTAAAATAATATTAGAAAATTTTATATTTGGGTGCAATAATTTAGTTGCATACATGTGTTTACTCGTTTATAAGCAAGTTTACACGGGTAAAAATGAGTATATTACAACACTGGCAATGAAGAAGAATTTTACTTATCAATACTCACCTATACTCAGGTTTACACATGTCTTTACACTTTTTTTTTTTTTTTTTTACACATGAACTTTCTGTCAACAAGTTACTGAATAAACATCAGTATATTATTACGACAGTGTGCAACTGGCCTAAAATGTAAAAAATTTTCTGATGCTCCTTATATTCTTGCAATGTCAGACAGCATATTTTAAGGGGTTGTGATTGTGAATTGGGTACGGACAGCTGGGATTTCTCTGTCACCCGCCATAAGTATTTTGATCACCAGAGGAGGTTATTGCAGGCTCAACGTCTCTCTTGTTAACAGATATTGTTCACCTTAAAGGCCAAGTGCAGCCAAAATCAAAAACAGAAAAATCAGCACAAGGAATATAATTTCCATTAAGCAGGATGTGTCCCTTGCGTTGATTCCTCTGCTGTTAGTAGCAGGGTTCACTTAAGATGAAGTACAAAATCTAACTGGATATTAACATTTCAAGGTAACACCAGGGATTTTTGATTCAGGGACTGATTGCCTTCAGGGGATCCCCTTTGGAGCAAACTGAACCATGCTTTATAGGGTGTTTTTGCCTTCCTCTCAATTATCTGTGGGTATAGGGTTTAGTCTATGGAGGTTTCCCATTTTTTTTCCATTTATGTTTTTACTATTGGTTGAACTTGATTAACTTGTATCTTTTTTTCAACCTAACTATGTAACTATGAAGCTAGAATGGTAAAAAGATAATGAAAAGCAAGATACAAATACAAATAGAAATATAATTGTATTTTGTGCTCCGTGCGGCACGTTTCTTTTAAAAGCTGGATGGCAGCTTTGATGATAACTCCAGATTTATAGGACAGTTTCCAAGTAGCTTAGTCGAGGCAGATGGGTATATCTTTGTTAACTCTAGCTCCATCAGAAGGTCAATTATTTCTTCTAGCTTGTGATTGTCCAAGTTAGTTATTTTTGGAAAAGTGTATTCTCTTAAATAAAAGCATTGCTTTTATTTAAGCATGGCCATTGCTGCTTAAATAAGCAAAATATGGTTCTCCTTGGCAGTAAGGTTGGGATCAGCACTAGACTCCACATTTCTGTGGACAATGTCTAACTTTGAGAGGCTAAAGTTTATGAGTTCACAACATATTACTCAAGACTGCAGGGTCATGCACTTTTCAAAAAGTGACAACTGGCATGAGAAATTCTTCCCATACTGCTGCTACATAGAGGCAGCGGATCCCCGAGGGTGGAACATGCAACATGTTCCCGAAGGTAAACTAATCTTTTAAAGCTTAAATTTTACATTTATATATGTGTGTCTGCTAAAAAAAGAAAACATACTTACAGATGCTGCTTTTCTGTATGCATGGAATATGCACTTTGGATGAGTATGTGGTCTAGTGAATGTTGTTTTTACTTAGGTTTCTTGACCGAGGCGCTAACACAGCCCCTTGTTTAGATATTTTGTTTTCATTATAAATTCTTATGATTACTAATAGGAAGAAGATTTGTGCAATCGTGTGCTTGCAATATGCCAAGCTTTCAGAGTGAATGCCAAGCTTAATTACAAGTTCGGCAAATACATATACAGAAGGCTGTTCCAAAAACAGGGATTGTGATGTACCTGTAATTTCCACATGTTGGAGTACAGTACAGACACAAACTGATTCTTAAGCCATGGGTTATATGATGCTTCCCTCAGGTGATTGGACACTGGAAAAAGCTTTGCTGGGTCCCCAGTGTACCCATATAACTCTACCCACTCTGCGAGATCCAGTTATTTTATTTTTTAGCAAACAGTAAAGAGATCAAAAGAGAACAAAGGAGGAGGAACCTCTGTCCTATGTAATACTACAAAATAGGGAATCTACAGAAAGCCAAAATTCCTATTAGCATACAGTACAGGACACAGGAATTCTTAGTCCATGGGATGCCCCGAAGAAATAATTAGAGGGGTGGACAATAATTGGATAAAACAGCAACAACAGGCCTGCAGGAAAACACAAGAAGTGTCAGCAAACCCAAACGAACAGCTGACAGCAGACCTTCCAGCCAGGAAACAGATCAGCAGAGGCTCAAACAGCCACCTGTCGAAACAGGAACAGAGAAATAGATGGTGGGCCAGCAACTTATGGGGAAAAACAGATGATATGCTGTAAACGACCAAAGATGCCCACCATTTTTGGAAGAACAAGCTCAGGTAGGGAATGAGGTATTTGTTCCCTTAGGGGCAGCAGCTCTGGAAAAAAAATTGCAGAATAACCACCCAGACGAATAGAAAACGAGGCAAGATTCCCAAAGAGGGACCACTCTATGAGGAAACTGAAAAAAGATCCGTTTCTGATTGAAGCCATGGCAGGCAGCCATAGATGGCAGTCTTCAAAAAGTGAATTACAAGTTGATTGACATGTCTTCAAGTCAGGGTGCAAACTATTATTTCAATAGAGGGCGATAAAAAGAGAAAGAGTAAAGCAAAAAGGACTGGCTCCTTGGATAGCCTGTCTTCCTGTAGCCAAAGAAAAAGAGGGGGAGCACAGCGAGTGTAAAAGCCAATGCATTGGGAAGAGGGTATACAAGGTCAGACCATGTCCTGCAGAGTGCCAAGCGCTACGTGTTTGACAACTCCAAACAAAAGAAGTTACAAGATGAGAATGAGAACAAGTTCTGCATAGGAATTCCCCATCATTACACTAGGAGGAAACTACCTCACATGATAGATTGCATAGTATAGAGAGAGATCTGCATGCCAAAAGGAAGGCAGGGCACCAAGCCTAGAGGATTGAATGTGCCTTACTGGTAGATATCAGTAAAACAGATGCTAGGAGGTCTCTGGGCAAAAGTCTGTAGAGCAGTCATATAACTGAAAATGTTTGGTGAGAAGCAGGTAAGTGCCAGGGGAACCTGCAGACCACATGTACAGGTGAAAACATGCATAAAGGGTAGTACTGAGAACAGGGGCACTGCGAATGGCTTTTGAACTTGTAAAACACTTCATATCACTACACGGGGAAAGGGCATATCTGAGCTCAGATGAAGCAGGTGTAATTGTGAAAAGTAGGTTTGGAGCACCTTCCCTTTGAGTCGACTCATGTAATCCTCAAGGACTTTTCCAAAGAGGAGCTCACGCTCAAAAAAGCATGTCCAAAAGGCACCTTTCCCAGGCAGGGGCAGCTAGCCAATCTCTAAGCCATTACAATTCTGCATATATGCATAGAAAGCAAGGACATTCTGATGTGTTGACATATCGCATTCTCCACAACATCTACGCAAATAGTGGTGCTCAGGGCAAGACCTGTAATTTTGCAAAAAATAGTATTCTCTATATCAGGAGATAGTTTGCTAGTATAGCATTCTCCAGTCAAGTTCACCTTAGTCTGGGAAACTGATAAGGTGGCAAAAGATGGCTGAAGGGCTGGACCTGATCTGTCAGAGCAAAGGAGTCTCCGCATGTCCGTCATCTGAAGTTTTGAAGGAGAGAATGCCTTCAATAGGAACAAGAATTTGATTTAGTGCAAGAATGGGTGGATCCATCTTGGGAACAGTCTATTTTTAAAAAATTCTTCTCCCATAGGGTATAAGTAAAAATGGCAAGAAGGGTGAATGACCTCAGAGTCAGAGGCTTAATAAAAAAAAAAAAAAAAAAGAGAAAGGCTTTCTACGAATTTCCTTATTTTTCATGCCTATTGGAGTACATGGAGGGTGTGCAGAGCTGGGTGCTTCTAGCCAGAAGACTAGTACACACTGGGGTGGATTTGCTAAAGCTGGAGAGTGCAAAATCTGGAGCAGCTCTAATGTTTTCTTACAGTGCAGACAGTTGTGCAATCATGGATAGTTTGGGATAAGGTGGTATAGAAGGTAGGTCATAACAGAAATGTATTTTTAACAAATCTGCTTAAAAGGTATAATGCTATTAAATTGTTGTGAACTGAAACGCATGGAAAACATTTCCAGTCTTTCAACAATTCCATGCAGTAAAGAATTCAGTTTATTCTAAAGGCAAAAGTGTGTTTAATCCAGTAGTAAATAGATGTACTTGATAAGATGGCCACTGAATGTAGTTTATACCACACTCACAATATACATAGGAATGAAGTAAAATATACTACCTAGGAATGATACATCTCTTAAAAGGCAATTAAAGTCTTCTTTAAGATAGAATTCCACATAATACAAAGATGGAGCATAGTTACATAGTAGGTGAGGTTGAAAAAAGACACAAGTCCAACCTATGTGTGTGATCATATGTCAGTATTACATTGTATATTCCTGTATGCTGTGGTCGTTCAGGTGCTTATCTAAAGTTTTTTTAAACCATCGATGCTCCTCACTGAGACCACTGCCTGTGGAAGGGAATTCCACATCCTTGCTGCTCTTACAGTAAAGAACCCTCTACGTAGTTTAAGGTTGAACCTCTTTTCTTCTGAGTGGACACATGTTTTGTTAAACTCCCTTCCACAAAAAAGTTTTATCCCTATTGTGGGGTCACCAGTACAGTATTTGTAAATTTAAATCATATCTTCTCTCTAACGTGTCTTCTCCAGAAAGAAAGTTCAGTGCTTGCAACCTTCCCTCATAACTAATATCAGAACATTTGGAACGTTTGGAACACTTGGCCATACTAAACCTTTGACAAAAGGAATATGTGGGTTGTCAGGGATGACCACCTGGTCTGCGGATTCAATACATTCTAGCTGAAGTTAAAGCAGGTATGTAGATCAGCACAATCAAAATTAGGCTAGAAATCCTAATCTGCATACTTGTGCCAGGATAGTACTAAGCTCTGAAGGAATATGATCAACATGGCAATCAGTAACTAGATTTCGGAAATAGGAGATTAGCACTCACAACCTCCACACTTTCTCCTACCAGGTTTCATGTAAAATAATTAACCTATGTTGATTGTGCAGTGTAGCACGCCCATAATATTATAACTAGCATTATTTATAGATTATTTCACAACTAAGGAAAAAATTCAAAATCTGTCATCCCAGCAAACACATGAATAAAGGTTTTAAAATATTATCTGGTCATGTGCACTAGAGCTTAGACAGATATTACAGATGTTCATGTTTACAGTGTGCATTTAATACTTAGATTACATGCCTACTGTTATAACCATTGTACATTACAGGTTTATGTGGGACACAGATACATGCTAAAAAAAATTGAGTTAAGACTTGTGGCCTTTAAATAATTGCTTACTAACAAGTAAAGAGATAAATAGCGGTACTTGTATTTGGCATGGCCGTTTGATTATTCCAATAAATGTTTTTTTCTGATAAAAAAAAAAAAGAGAGACAAATACATCAGAAAACCTAAGGCAAATAACTATCAAACTTAAAAAAAAAGAATACAGACTCTCAACCAATAAGGAATGTGATATGTCAAAAATGAATGGATCATTTCTGGTGCTTTAAAGGTCAAAGGGCTCACAAAACAGGTGCAACTACTTATTGAACAACTGTTTCTATGGTGCATTTCACAGACATCTCTCATTTCTGATTTGTTTAGCCAACAGCCCATCAAGTGTCTTTCCTATTAGTTAAAAGACCCAATCACAATGCATTATGTGAAACGTAGTTGTCAGCTGGCACGGTGAAAATTGGTGTCAGTAAAGGGCTGGTATTCATTTTAAAGAGAAGGGGGAGGGGAGGATTGTTCGGGGAAAAAAAAAACATTTCTAGCTGCCAGATGTACTTAAATACTATAAAATCTAGAAATAAGACTTACCGTACTGGTAATTTATTTTACTTAGGAATCTTCCATGATGACACCATACCCAATGTCACCTACCTAATCAGATAGGAAGCAAAATGCTAAAAAGCCCTGACCTACAATATCTTCTCTGTGTTTGTTAGTATTGAAGCACAGGTACAGCAAAATGCCTCAAAGATATTATAGAAAGGAAATCACTCGAGGTATTATCATAGATTATCCAGGTATAGGAACTACTATTTCCACTTCATCTTCCCTGATAACAATGAACATAACCACTTGATAGTGCAGTTGAGTGCCAAGCTAGAGGTCTGACATGCATGCTCTCAACAAACAGACTAACAGTGACCATCTTCAAGGAGACACCAAGGAAATTTATACAACTTTAAACAACCTTTTATTGATGGAGAAATCTTTGCATGTTGGGCTGGATTGAAGCAAAGGTGTGGGGCCCCTGTACCTTTTTTGGTCAGTGGACTATAAAGATACTGCTTGCCTCTATCACAGTCAGATAAGAGCCGTTGCACATTATGGCTATGGATGACATGCATACAACTATCTTTTTTTTGCCTACATGTTATAGAGGCATACATACTTAAAACCTACAAAATACACTCAGAAGCATAAGTGACTATTCACAAACCCATATCTAGTCCTATATGGAGACCAATATTAAAGAGGCTATGCTGGTGCGCAGGTCGTAAACAGAAAAACATAGCTATCAGCTCAAACAGGAAGTTAAGATCTCACTAGATTTCTGACTGATAAACGGGTATTTCAGTTTTTCCAAGACATATATTTTAAAAGTGTGTCCTGAGCTAAACCGCTCAGAATACTCTTCTGCTTACATTGACCAGAGCATTACATTGAGATGCATCATTTCTCCAGGTAGGCTCTTGATGGGAGGACATTATGAAAGGCAGAGGAAAGCTGGATCTATACAAGCACTTATTTTTTGCTTCTTCATCCAATGGCCATGAAAACTAAGAAAATAAAGCCAGCCTGCTCTCTATCTGCAAAACTCATCATGCTCAAACACAGAATCATTCACGCTACCCTAAGTAAAATACCCATTCAGATAGATATGTTGCCTTATTTGGTAAAAATTGCAAAGAATGAAAGTGCAGCAGTCACAGCAACTTGTAAAAATCCACCTTGTACTAGACCAACTTCAGCATGGTGAATTTGTAACCGTCATCTTCGATTTTCCTCTTGAATTGTTTATGGTAAGGCTGATGGTCTTATGAGGCAATCTGAATGTACTGCCATAGTCAGTTTTTGAAGTTATCTGGATAATATTCAAGGGCAAATATCTTAGAGTACTAGGCATCACTCTTATAATTAAAAGTCAAATCAAACTTTTAGTTTAACATCATACATTCCAGATGCTTAAAAACAAAAGGTGTGCACAAATTTATTTTCCTTAAAAACCAGTAGCAGCCTGATTAAAAAGCCTGTGTCCAGCCAGCACCATGTAGAGCAAGACACTTGCTCTCTGTAGGGAACCAATGATGTCTTTACAGAGGTCAGACATACATATGGCGTTAGAGCCAGACCTTTCAAATCAGCAGGGACATTAGATTTTCTGATTGCAGACCTATAAGGTTTGATTGAAACCTATGTCAAATCTCTGCAACGAGATCACTGCTTCCACACAGAGACCAAAGGTCCCACTCTGCAGCTGCTGGCACGGGACATGCTTTTTTTCTTTTTTTTTTTACCTGGGCTGTGGCTGGTTTAGAAAGAAAAACAATAGTGCATTGAACACCTCCTATTTTGATGCCCCTGGATGCCCCATGTATTTACCAGATTTAAACTGAAGGTTCAGTTGAGCTTTACATGACAAATATATATCTTTCCCTTAAGGCATGCACAGCTTTCAGCACAATTGTTCTATACATGTGACAACAGTATGAAAATAAAGGGAAAACCAATATCTAAACAATCCCTAAACTGATAAAGTTAAAATGGAAAAGCAACGGCAGGTTTGTGCATATGATTCCATCCCACCTCCAGGTGGTCTGGCTTTTGTCACCTTAACTTCCAGGAGAGTGTTCTTCTACCCAACACAGTACTCTCTGTCATGTTGAACAAATTTTTCCACCAAAAATTTGCCCAGGAATCACAGCACTGGGTTCCATTAAAACTATGGAAACCTATACAATGTGCAAGTTCAGGCACATTTCCTAGGCTTAAGTGTTTCTCTTAAGTACAGTCCAAACACCATACTTAAACCCTCCCCACCTTTCTTCCCCGAGAAGGTAAGCCCATAGCTAACCTGCTGCAATCAGAGCTTCTCTCTGTTGTAAAACAAGCACACGTCCATAGAGGCAGTAAAATAAGGTGTAATCGTGCAGAACTTTTCAAATCCTTTGCTTTCTGTCCAATTAGGTAAGTAGGATCTTCTCAGGTTAAGGGTGTCATCAGGGAAGAGGAATTGGAAAATTATGAGCTGATGATTAAGTTTTAAACATATAGAGTTTTTTCCAGTACAGCTCCAAAAATGGCAAGAGTTCAATTCAGAGAAAATGTCCTCACCATTCCAGATACCTCAATTGCAAACTGAACATGACCCTTCACACACGAGGATCAAGACAGACTTTTAATTGTTCAATGTATTCTATCTTTACTGCATAGAACGTATAAAAGCTTTAACTACAAACCACACTTCATTCACAGTTTAATCTTAGAAAGTTAATGCTCAAAAAATGTAATAAAAACCCGTTCTAGACCTGAAGCTAAGGTGTTGCATTGTGAGCAGTATATAGATGGCGCTCTCAAGACTCTCTTGCTCTAGTGTGAGTTGCTGATGTTGGACTATGCTGTTGCAAGTCAAATTGCTGAGCTCTGTTACTGTGGCTTGGAATGTAATGAGCTGAGATAATTATCGAGCAGCTTAGCAATGCATGAATCGCCTGCCTCTATATTTGCTTCAATTAACTCAACAATCTCCAGATTGAGGGCAAGCTTCTAGTGAGGAAAGAACATGTCTGAAACATATAATTCAACATTGTAAATGAGCTGCTGCTTCCTTCATAAAAGAATAAACATGTGCGAAATCCACTGGCAGAACCCGCAAGTTTGAATTCCTTTTTAAACTCAATTAAATGAAAATAAAGTTGGAAGTGTAAAACACTATATTGCTACAAAAAAATATAGTAGACAATACATCATCATAATAAATATAATAAAATAAATAAATAATAAAATAAATAATTATAAAATATATTAGTATAGTTTGCACATTCTCTTTAACCTACATATTCGATAAATTTATTCTGTCAGTGTACTTCCACCTGAAAGATGCTTTCAAAAGAAGGAAGTTACAAGTAAATTGTTACTTTCATAGAAACTGAAACTAGAAAACAGCCATTTAGGAATTTGCCCTCTACATGACATCCTTCAAGAGAAAAAAAGACCTAAAAGGTAGTTTTCAAGTAACGGTAGACTAATATGCAACAGAAAAATTAGCCCACACATATTGTCATTCAACTGACCTAATTTTAGGAGCCAGCCCTCTCGATCAGGGTTGAAAAACGTGTGCGTCAAGTCATTACCATCATCTTCTGGGATTTTAAAGGGTTCATTCTTAATACTTTCATACAAATTCTGTAGAGAAAATGGAAAACAAAGTAATTGTTTTAATAGTTCTAAAATGCTCATTTAAAAACAACATTAATTGTGAACAATTACACAAAAAAAAAATTAAGATGTTGCCAATAGCAACCATACCAACTGAAGGTCAACCTTAAAGCCAGACATACAGGATACAATGTGATTGCACAATCTTTCTACATTATCCTTTATATTTACCCAAACTAGATCATGGAGGACAAACCCAAATAAGATCATTCAGTTAGTATCAAATAAGACAGCCCATGCACTACATAATTGATGGTAGATCTAAAGGAAATTGTATAATCAGTTTCTAAAGTGTATGGTCAGCCTAAAGCCCATACACACGGGCTAATTGTCAGGAGACGTTGGCTGGTTAAACAAAAAAATATGGCCAACATTCCGCCTGTGTGTATGTCGGTCGGTTTCTGTCGGATGAGCATAAAAATCCTATTTTCTTTTTTTACATCAGGGGACACAGAGCTATAGTAATAACTATGTGGGATGTCCCATAGCAATGGCAACTGAAGGGGGGGGGGGGGGGGGGGCAGA
This sequence comes from Lithobates pipiens, assembly GCF_037356315.1. Taxonomy (NCBI): domain Eukaryota; kingdom Metazoa; phylum Chordata; class Amphibia; order Anura; family Ranidae; genus Lithobates; species Lithobates pipiens. The sequence goes on along the minus strand of NW_027507784.1, from coordinate 262,620,166 downwards.
ATCAAGGAAACAGGAGGCCAGAGGACTCATACTGCAGCCTGCAGTATATGCTGTGCCCAAAGGCAATATCCTCATGACCTTTAATATCGATTTGATAAAATCAGATAAACGTCTGCACCGAAGACCAAGTTGTGGTCTTACAGATCTGAGCCATAGAGGCCTGATGATGCACCACCCAAGAGGCACTAATCGCCCTGGATGAGTGTGCTCTTAATATGAGAAGGAAGAATTTTCTTCTTTAAGCTGAAGTTTGATCAATCACTTGACAAACCTGTTTGGAAAATAGTGAATCTTGACGCTGCCTGTTCATATCTTGGACCCTCTGGCAGTACAAACAAAACCTGTGTTTTGCGGTCACCTTTAACCACTTTCAGACCGGACCATTTTGCTGGTAAATGACCAGAGGTCTTTTTACACTTTGGCACTGCGCTGCTTTAACTGGTAATTGCGCGGTCATGCAATGTTGTACCCAAACAAAATTTGCGTCCTTTTCTTCCCACAAATAGAGCTTTCTTTTGATGGTATTTGATTGCCTCTGCGATTTTTATTTTTTGCGATATAAACGTAAAAAGACCGCAAATTTTGAAAAAAAATGATATTTTCTACTTTTTGTTATTAGAAAAATCCAATAAACTCAATTTTAGTCATACATTTAGGCCAAAATGTATTCAGCCACATGTCTTTGGTAAAAAAAAAGTCAATAATTGTATATTTATTGGTTTGCGCAAAAGTTGTCACATCTACAAACTAAGGTACGTTTTCTGGAATTTACGCAGCTTTTAGTTTATGACTGCCTATCTCATTTCTTGAGGTGCTAAAATGGCAGGGCAGTACAAAACCCCCCCAAATGACCCCATTTTGGAAAGTAGACCCCCTAAGGAAATTGATAAGAGGCATGTTGAGCCCATTGAATATTTTATTTTTTTGCCTCAAGCGATTGAATAATGACAAAAAAAAAATTTTTTTTTTTTTTTTTACACAAAGTTGTCACTAAATGATATATTGCTCACACATGCTATGGGCGTATGTGAAATGACACCCCAAAATAAATTCTGCTGCTTCTCCTGAGTACGGGGATACCACATATGTGGGACTTTTTGGGAGCCTAGCCGCGTACGGGGCCCCGAAAACCAAGCACCGCCTTCAGGCTTTCTAAGGGCGTAAATTTTTGAGTTCACTTCTCACTACCTATTACAGTTTTGAAGGCCATAAAATGCCAAGATGGCACAAAACCCCCACAAATGACCCCATTTTAGAAAGTAGACACCCCAAGCTATTTGCTGAGAGGCATGTTGAGTTCATGGAATATTTTATATTTTGCCACAAGTTGCGGGAAAATTACAAACTTTTTTTTTTTTTTTTTTTTTCACAAAGTTGTCACTAAATGATATATTGCTCACACATGCCATGGGCATATGTGAAATGACACCCCAAAATAAATTCTGCTGCTTCTCCTGAGTACGGGGATACCACATATGTGGGACTTTTTGGGAGCCTAGCCGCGTACGGGGCCCCGAAAACCAAGCACCGCCTTCAGGCTTTCTAAGGGCGTAAATTTTTGAGTTCACTTCTCACTACCTATTACAGTTTTGAAGGCCATAAAATGCCAAGATGGCACAAAACCCCCACAAATGACCCCATTTTAGAAAGTAGACACCCCAAGCTATTTGCTGAGAGGCATGTTGAGTCCATGGAATATTTTATATTTTGCCCCAAGTTGCGGGAAAATTACAAACTTTTTTTTTTTTTTTTCACAAAGTTGTCACTAAATGATATATTGCTCACGCATGCCATGGGCATATGTGAAATGACACCCCAAAATAAATTCTGCTGCTTCTCCTGAGTACGGGGATACCACATATGTGGGACTTTTTGGGAGCCTAGCCGCGTACGGGGCCCCGAAAACCAAGCACCGCCTTCAGGCTTTCTAAGGGCGTTACAGTTTTGAAGGCCATAAAATGCCAAGATGGCACAAACCCCCCCCCCCAAATGACCCCATTTTGGAAAGTAGACACCCCTAAATTTAGGGGTACACTAGTGAGACTAGGTAATAAATGGCGGGTGCCCTGAAACTATAAAAAAATAACTAACCAACCAGCGTCACCTGTAACAGTTATATGGTGATCACTGGTGAAAGGGTTAACTAGGGGGCAATCAGGGGGCTTTATGCGGTAGTATATGGGGGTCCCTGGCGCTATAAAAAGCTGCGGCGAACCTAAATACCTACCTGCCTAACTAGCGTCACCTGTGACACTAATACAGCGATCAGAAAAACGATCGCTTATTAGGCTGGGTTCACACTGGAGCGATGCGGGAACGCCACGAATGCGCGGCGGGTTCCCGCATCGCATGCCTCCCGGCGGCAGTTCACACTGCCCTATGCGAACTGCTAGGAGTGTCAGTGAAATGTTACTGACACCCCCAGATCAGTTCGCATATCGCAGTGCGATCTGCAAACTCGGATCGCATGGTGTGAACACCCATGCGATCCGATTCTGCTGCGGGCCAAAAAAAGGGTCCCGTGCGAATTTGCGGCGGGTGTGGCGGGTGCGGCGAATGGCTGAACTCGAATCGCACAGAGATTGGATGTGATTTGCACTGCAGTGCGGTGCGAATCACATCCGTTCTCAAACCGCTGCAATGTGAACCCAGCCTTAGTGACACTGGCGACGGGGGGTGATCACGGGGTTAAACCTTTATTGGGGGGGTTAGGGGGGTACCTTAGAACTAAAGGGGGCTAACCCTAACTGCCCTAACAGTTATTAGTCACAAATGACACCCGCCGGGTGATCAGGGGGTTAAACCTTTATTAGGTAATAAATGGCGGGTGCCCTGAAACTATAAAAAAATAACTAACCAACCAGCGTCACCTGTAACAGTTATATGGTGATCACAGGTGAAAGGGTTAACTAGGGGGCAATCAGGGGGCTTTATGCGGTAGTATATGGGGGTCCCTGGCGCTATAAAAAGCTGCGGCGAACCTAAATACCTACCTGCCTAACTAGTGTCACCTGTGACACTAATACGGCGATCAGAAAAATGATCGCTTATTAGGCTGGGTTCACACTGGAGCGATGCGGGAACGCCACGAATCCGCGGCGGGTTCCCGCATCGCATGCCTCCCGGCGGCAGTTCACACTGCCCTATGCGAACTGCTGGGAGTGTCAGTGAAATGTTACTGACACCCCCAGATCAGTTCGCATATCGCAGTGCGATCTGCAAACTCGGATCGCATGGTGTGAACACCCATGCGATCCGATTCTGCTGCGGGCCAAAAAAAGGGTCCCGTGCGAATTTGCGGCGGGTGCGGCGAATGGCTGAACTCGAATCGCACAGAGATCGGATGTGATTTGCACTGCAGTGCGGTGCGAATCACATCCGTTCTCATAAACCGCTGCAATGTGAACCCAGCCTTAGTGACACTGGCGACGGGGGGTGATCACGGGGTTAAACCTTTATTGGGGGGGTTAGGGGGGTACATTAGAACTAAAGGGGGCTAACTCTAACTGCCCTAACAGTTATTACAGTCACAAATGACACCAATGCAAAAAAAATAAAAATAAAAAAATAAAAATGACATTGGTGTCACTGTGACTGGGGGGCAGGGGTAATTGGGGGGGTGATCGGGGGGTAAAGGGGGGGTGTGAGTGTGCCTGGCATGTTCTACTGTGTGTGTAGAGTGTTGGTGCAACTCACTGATCCGCTCTCCTCCGTGTCGGAACGAAAAATACCGACACGGAGGAGAGAATACATCACTTCCTCTCCTGTGTTTACATTACAGGAGAGGAAGTGATGTCACGGGGGATTTCCATTCGTCGAGAGCGATCGCGAGGGGGTGGCCATGAATGAATGGCCGCCCCCTCATCCCGGATCGCTCTCGAAGGAATGCCGACCGCCGCAGGCACCGGGGGGGGGGCCCGATCGGGCCCCCCACCCGCGGGCAGGCAGGGACTTATATATACGCCCATATGCCTGCCCGTGCCATTCTGCCGACGTATATCGTCGTGCGGCGGTCGGCAAGTGGTTAAATAGATTCTGATCGCTCTTACTACATCAAGAGACTGTAGTGCTTTTTTTTCCCCAGATTAAGGCTTCTGGGGAGAAAGAAGGAAAGAAGTCTTGCATTAAGACTGCCTCATCAGCAGCCCCAAGGACCCCACAGGCAGCACCCAAACAGGACCCAAACCCTGGACCCTCAGATCGAAAGCCGACTGGGCCATGCGGGCTCTTGAAACTCTAGATGTAACCTAGAGAAGAAAATCGCAGAAATCCCTCTGCTCTTAACATATTGTTCCTGCCAGACTGAGAATCACAGGGCATTTCCCCTCACCCAAACGAGTGGGGGTGCTCCTTCATGAGAAGGCCTTAGCATTCTGCTTTATGGGCTTTCTTTCCCCAAGATCCTGGTGCTGCCCCTGGGAACTTTCTCCTGAACCTGACGATTGAGACCATCAAGACTGCCTAAAGGCAGACACCCCAGGCATAGGAGAGGCTGCACGATTAAAGGAGAACTGTTTGAACCTCCTTTTACTGGTAAAGAGAGCTTTACCCCTTTTGGATGTACTTATCCATTCTAAATAGTCATACCCCAGGAAGGGACACAGACTGGCTAAGGGTTTTCACCTGGTGCTTCGGCTGATCAACATTTCAGCCACGGACCTCTGCAAAAATGCACTAGTCCAAGTATAAGCCATAAGGCTTAAACGATCGAGTCCTTCATAGCATCTGTGAGACACAGTGCATCAAATACACTAGCCCCTTGCCGGGCCTGCTGATCAGGCAGAACTTTCAGGCATCTCACACCTGTTCCTTAACCCCTTGGAGTCCACATTCCAATGCACTGGCGTGACTCAAAATGCGCTCCACCAAAATAGTGGAGCAGACGTTAAAGGGTTAATGGACTGAGCTACTCCAATTGCAGCCAGAACTGCAAAAGACATCTTGTCTTTAAAAGGAAAATCCAACCTTAATTTGCTGGATCCTTTAACATCAGTGCATTATCCACTGGACATGTGAGACTCTGCTCACTGAGGTGACTGCCGTATTAATAGCTGGAACCCCCCATTTCTTTCATAGAAATGTTTCCATTCAGAATACATAGCTATGCATGAATAGGAAAAACATCTACAGGTGGGAGAGGTTCAAATGAACCCTATTAGAGGTAGATACCTCAAGAGCCTGTGCTGCAGGCAACAAAAGGGTTAAGTAAGGGAGTAGACAAACACCTGACATGTGCGGCTACTCCCTCCCTATTAGGATCCTCTGAAGAGGAAAAATAAGTATCTTCCAATATTTGGGAATATCTACCTGATCCCCAGCATCCTGTACCTCAACAAAAGGGCCCAGAGGACTAGATGGGAATCTGCTATGTTTAGTCCTACTATGGAGAGACATCATAGCAATAATCTTTTAAATAGTAGAAGAAAAAACCTGTCTGTATGAAATACACAGGGACAGAAGTGTTCTACCCTTGACGGCTCATCTGACTGGCCGTATTTTTCTTTTTACCTCTCAGGGGAGGAAGACATTCTTTTGGAAGGGTTTTTAGTTTGTTGTATACCATTAACCCCTTAGAACCCTTAGAGGAGTTCCTGGTCCCTTTGTCACTCATAGCTTACAGTACAAAGCAGAGGCAGTACCAGCAAAAGAATGTTTCACTTGCTAGGCTATAGTACAGTACAATAACTGCTATTAATCCTAGCTATACAGTATAATGTTGTCAAAAGGGAAATGTCTGTGTCACCAAACCTGACCAGCAACCACTCTGCTCTGTCCCTCCACCACCAGGCAGCAGCTTCTCTTGCAGAACTCTAAACTACTTCCTACACGTGTGGCCAGCGTCTGACGCAGTTTAGCCATGCCCCCCACAGGGAAGCGAATCTCCCCCGTCTCGGCATCATGGCGGGCGGCGGCGGGGGGATAAATCCTCCGCTCGGCGAGCGGCCGCAACTTGCCCAAAAAAAATTTTTTTTTTTATAAAGAAAAAGAGGCAGCTGGCTGGCATTCAAACAAAATCGCCAATCTGGGGGCCCAGGAAGTGATCAGACCCCCCTTCATACCTGAGGGTCTGAGCTGGCTTGAACAGAGAGGAGAGTGGAGCTTCTGCTATTTCCAGTGTCAGGAATGGTGAGTGCTCAATACAGCCTCCAGTGGTGACACATAGACATGACATGACAACACAATACATGGAAGGAGAGATTCCTGAGAAAATCTCCCCTACCTTTCCTTGCAGCAGGGTTTATCAGAGATAAAAAACCCAATCTTCGCCCTTCATGGTAGGCTCCGGGACCTTTAAAGGAAACCTTCAGGAACAGGGGGAACACTCAGGTTATCCCACAATCCTGGACCTGCGAGAAGACCCTGCCAGTAAACTTTTATTGGTCTTGCTACCAAAAAAGTACTGGATACCAGGGCCCAGCTCTTAAAGCATTGGCAAGCAAAACCTTGCGTCTTCGGATGACGAGGCCCAGGTACCATTCATTTAGTCCATTATGGAGACATCAGAACAGATCCGGTCAGGATGGCTGGCTCTCATCAAAGGATTACTGCCCGTGGAGCTCAGTACACACATCCTTACATGTGCCCAACACCTTAGACACTGGTGAAAAAACTGAAAACTCCCAGTAATGGGAGGGGTTATATGGGGGAAGTTCCCGCCTTAAGGGTCGTGCCAGTGTCCAGCACCTAATACGCCGATATAACCCCCATAGTTATTACTATGGCTCTGTGTCCCCTGATGTAAGAAAAGAAAACTGTGTTCCACGCTTAACACTGGCCCCATAAAAATGTACTTTCTAGCAATTTCAAAACATTTTCAACAAGTCTAATCGAAGAATATATTAATGCAGCCTTTTTCAACTTTTCAACCTTTCACCTTGAAATTATTTTCAGGTCTCAGGGAACTCCTGCTGAGGTGAATTAATGAGGGGTCATTGGGAAATGCCCTTTACAGTCAGCTAAACAAATTATTGGATTATTGGTGCCATGCTGCTGCTGCATCTGCCATGTAGCATGGGACCTAAAACTATACATGCACCAACAGACGTGAGATCAGCCACAGCTCAAGAAACCCCTAGCAACCTCTGGAGAAACCATAGGGTTCCACAGAACCCTGGTTGAGAATGGCTGGATTAAAGCAGCCTACCATCATCTATAGCTCTAACTACATAAATTATGGTGGTAGGTGACCCCTATTCATTCCATCCATATAGTTACATTCTGCAATTGCTGGGTGAAGGTGGTTGAATGACTAAACTGATCAAAGCAAATCATTTATTTAATTTATAGAACCTCTTACCTGCACGCATACACTTCCCCGTGCCCACCCCCAGGGGGAACACCCATATGTGGGTGTCTCAGTTTTGCTGTCTGTAACCCTCCTCTGGCTTTGTTGATGAGTCGCATAGATACAATTAAATACTCCAATATTTTTGTTATGGTTATTAATCTATGAAGGTTCAATTGTTCATTTTTTGTTACTATAAATAATTCTGTACTGTATTTTCCTTAGATGTTTTGGGTTGTGCCACGAAACTAGTCAAGGTCACGTCTACACCAACATCAATTACACCCCCACTTATCTGTGGGGAGCATTACCCAGGAATTTTAATATATTTGTATTTGTAAACAATTCCTCTGATATTTTTGTTGTGATTTATGAAGGCTCTGTATATTTTATAATTAATATATTTTTTATTTATGATTTTTGTGATAGTGGGTACCACAATAGTCCTATGATCTTTGGGTGATTAAGGGTCAAAATATGGTTTGGAGTAGCCCTTGTTATATCTACCCACCCCTCCTTTATTAATTGTTTGAAATTTAGGACGATGGTACAGTCCTATTTTAACATCATCTTTGAGGCCAAATTTTTTTGAAGATGCAAAAAAAAAAAAGTATATAGTCCGCACTTCACTGGTGTGAACTTGGAGACTGCTATTGCCAGCTTGGTTTTAAAGATGCAGGTTCTGGGCTTTTATCTATGTCCTTGCTTCACTAACTAATGAATCAATCATCTGGAACAATCATGGTACCAATGAAAAGTATTAAAGCTCCATAGTCCACACCGAGTGAGTGATGACAGTCACTGTATTTATATTTTCGGCTGAAATACGGACATACATGCATCCTGCTATGGTCCGATTCTGCAGATGGAGGAAAATCCTATTTTTCTATCCGTCTGCAGGGGAGAGCGGAGATCTGACAGGGCGGTCCCTGCACAGTGGGCAGGGACCGCCCTGTCATCCACCGGCTCAGCGGGGATCAACGGAGCGATCCCGCTGAGCAAGCGGATGTTCATCACAGATCCGTCCCATGTGAAAGGACCCTTTGTCAGCATACTTTAATGCAGCACACCCGAATGACTGCTTGTACTGCCCCTCCCTCTCTTCTACAATAGGGAAACGTTAAAAATCCACTCAAACTATAGTTTTAGAGCTTGCTATACAGGGCATTAGAAGAAGCAGATTTAAATTTTATATTCAGTTATTTACAGCGTTGCATTTAAAAATACATTACTGTAATTATTTTATATCTGCCTTGAGTTTAACCTAATATATAAAAATACAATTAAACATGGACATTTTGAGATTTGTCTGGAATGCAGAAACAAAAAGTAAAGTTGGGAAACAAATCGATGTTCCACACATTTCTTTTTTTTTTTTTCAGTTTCTTTATTGATCATTTTTTATATCTAAATATTTCATAAACCGAGATACAATTCTCGCCATTGCCATCACATATTACAGAAATAATTTTCCTCCCTCCTCTCGGACCTTTCTTTTCTGACCTCTAGCTGCCTGTATCTCCAAACCTCTCCCCTTTCTCATGCTCCCATCATTTCAGCAAATCTAATTGTCTGCTTAAACTTTATCCAAACTCTCCACTTCTCTTCAAATCCTTCCATTCCCTCCTCACCACTGAACCTTAGATATTCCATATTATAAGTTTTGCTTATTTAACTACACCAACTCCTCGTTGTGGGACTTTCTATCTTCTGCCACTGTCAAGGGATTAAACTTTTGGCTGCGTTTATTAACTGGGGGACCAATGTTCTCGTATATTGTTTGATTGACATCCTAACCCCATGTACCAAACACTCCCATGTGTCCACTGGTATTTCTATGCTGGTTATTTCCATTATCTGCAGCACCTCTCTCCAGTATTTTTTAATTTTAGCACATGTCCACCATATGTGGGCCATGGTTCCAAGTACCTTACACCCCCTCCAACATAACTGCAAAACCTCCTTTTGGCATTTTTTGTATACAACACCTTATCCGGTGTTATATACCAGCATGTCAGGCACTTGTAGTTAATTTCTATAGTGTTACTGTCTATTGCCTTGGTGTGTGCCAGCCTCAGTATTTTCCCAAAATCTAGGTCTTTCTCTCGCATTCCCAATTCTTCTTTCCATTTTCCGATAAATGGCGGTATTTCCGGCCCTATCAGTCCCATCAGTAATTTATAGATCCTTGAGATCCCCTTCTTCATACCTGTAGCTGTTCATAGCTGCTCAAACGGCCATAGGTTATCTTCGGATCTAATTGGTTGGGACAATGTAGCAACAACATTTTTCAACTGGGAGTTCCGCCATTCATCTATTACCAATAAGTATTTTTTGTGTTTTAAATCCTGAAATGTGCATATTTTACCTTTCTCCATTATATCTTTTAATTGTGCTTTATCTTTTTTTATCCAATTTCCAAACAGTATGCCTTTCCCTGGTGCAAAGTAATTTGTGTCTCTTAGTGGTATCAAAGGTGAATTAAATTCCCATTTTTCCCTTTTGTGCATCATATCCCAGATTGCCAGTGCTTTCTGTGTTATAACTCAGTTCTCTTAGTTGTGCGGATATCCATATTATTTTCCCTAGTGTAGCATTGTGTTTTCCAATTTAAGCCATCTTTTTTCTTTATTGTTTTTTGCCCATTCTAACACCCGTGATAGTAGAATAGCATTGTAATAGTTCTTAAGGTCTGGTACTCCCAGTCCCCCTTGCCCCTTCTACTTAATCAGTACTGTCAAGCTCATACGAGGCTTCTTTTTCTGCCAAATACATTTTAAGAGTATAATTTTTAGCGTTTTAAAATATACACTGCCTTGCAAAAGTATTCACCCCGCTTGGCTTTTTACCTATTTTGTTACATTACAGCCTTAGTTCAATGTTTTTTTTAATCTGAATTGTATGCAATGGATCAGAACACAATAAAAGTTGGTGAAGTAAAATTTTAAAAATATATACAGAAAACTGTTTTTCAGAAATAAAAAAACTCATAATTGGCATGTGCGTATATATTCACCCCCTTTGTTATGAAGCCCATAAAAAGCTCTGGTGCAAACAATTACCTTCAGAAGTCACATCATTAGTGAAATAATGTCCACCTGTGTGCAATATAAGTGTCACATGATCTGTCATTACATATACACACCTTTTTGAAAGGCCCCAGAGGCTGCAACACCTAAGCAAGAGGCACCACTAACCAAACACTGCCATGAAGACCAAGGAACTCTCCAAACAAGTAAGGAACAATGTTGTTGAGAAGTATAAGTCAGGGTTTGATTATAAAAAACTATCCAAATCTTTAATGATCCCTAGGAGCACCATCAAACCTATCATAACCAAATGGAGAGAACATGGCATTAATATTTTAGCCAGGAGGTTTCCTGTCTTATTCCCCCATTGTTACCTCTCTTTTTTGATTCTATTAAAGGCTATTCGGGTTTCCTGTTCTATCAGCTCTTTGTTCCTCCCTTTTTAAGGTGGCCATCTGTAATATTTCACATTCACCTATTTTTTATGTTGCTGTTCTAAGTCAAACATTTCTTTGGCTAATACTTCCCTTTTCCTTACTATCTCCTTTTTTCTTTCCGCTCCCATCGCAATCAAGATTCCTCTTATATAAGCCTTATTGGCTTCCCATAATGTGGCTTTTGATATTTCTTCTGTATCATTTAAAGTACTGCTCTAGCTCTTTTTTATCCCATCTTCAGCTATGTTATCCTGGATTAGTTCTTTGTTTAGTCTCCATATATTAATCCTATTTTGAACCCCCTCGATCTTCATTTTCATTGTCAACTGGGTATGGTCTGAGAATGTTGTAATTTCAATGTTCATACTAACCACTGACTCCAGCAGCCTATGTTCAATCAGAAAATAATCAATTCTTGACTATGTCCCATGTACAGAGGAGTGGAATGTAAAGTTTTGTGTTTTTGCAAGTTATATTCTCCATACATCCATTAGTTGGTTTTGATGTAGCTTCTTTTTTAACATCTTCCACTGTACATTTCCTGTCCGCTGCACCCGGGACATACTATCAACCCTTGGTTCCATGCAGAAGTTAAAGTCTCCAGCCTAATTCCTTCTCCTGTCTTAAACTCCATTAACGTCTCTGTAACCCCCTTTAGGAATTTTATTGGGTTTTTATTGGGGCAATAGATATTTGCCATGGTGCAATCTACCTCACATATTCTTCCCCTCAGGAACAGGTAGCGCCCTTTGGGGTCTGCCAATCTCTCCTCCAGGGTAAACCTTAATCCTCTGGCAAATCCTATGGCTACTCCCTTTGCCCATTTAGTTGTAGGATCACCATAGTACCATACTGGGAAATCGTTTGAGCTTATTTTAAGACTAATTTCATGGGAAAAATGCGTCTCCTGCAAGAAGACTACTTCTGCCTTAAGTTGCTTGATTTCTCTTGGTATATTAAATCTTTTTGTATGTGTATTTAGCCCATGCACATTGGACATCACAAAGTTTAATGTCATCTTTGCTCATTGCGCACCCCGCTCCCGCTCCCATCTTCTTGGTACAACCTGACCACTTAATCTGATTATGGCAATGAGATTATGTTCGATGAGCAAAAAAGGTGTCATCGCTACCCCTTTCTCTCCCCTCCCTCCCTGCCCCCACCCCATTTGGGTTCCCCAAGTCTAAGTGCTTTATTTCTATCCCCCTCATCCAGTCCAGTCCAGTCCAGTCCCCTTCTTCTCCTGCTAGATTTCCTTCTTTGTTGACGATGCCTTCTTTTTTTAAGATTGGGTACCATTGTTGTGGCTCCTCTGTATTTAGTGTTTTCTCCTGCGCTTCCCACCAGCCAGGGATCTCTAATAATGAAATATCCAATCTATTGTAAAATTTAGGCGTATCTTCTGTGAATCAAAGAGTTGCCGACCGGCCCTCCTTTTGCCCTATTAAACAGGCTTGAAAGCCACAGGAGTATTGGATCTTATTCGATTTGATTTGTTTTATTCAAGTAAGGGTTTTAATATTCATCCCCTTGTCAGAGTCTGTCATGCCAGGTCTGGGAGTATCTGCAGTGTGGTCTCTTGGTACTTAACAGGCTGGTTGGGTTTTAGGACAACCCATATCTGATCTTTATACTTCTGGAATTTTGCAATTACATCTCTCAGAATTTCTCCTGCCATCTCTGCAGGTTTTCTGATCCTGTGTATTCTTTCAAACTTTAATTTTTTCTGTCTCTGATAATCCCAGCAAAGGGCCAAACACTTTGTCCATTTCTTCTTGTAGATCTTCACCCTGTAAGTCAGGTAGGCCGCAAATTCTTAGTTTTTTTTCCTCCTATTGCGATTTCCTGGTGTTCTACTCTGTTCTTTAAGCTCTTTTATTTCGGCCGCTTGAGAATCCAACTTTTCTTTTTTTTTTGTTTCCTCCACTCTTTTTAGTATCCAATTCAAATCTCCGTGTAAAGTTGCCATTTCCCCTTAATTTAGAATTGGAAACACAGAATTTGGAATTGGGAACACAGAATTTGGAACGCAAAGGAACACGGAATTTGGAACGCAAAACAGAGAATTTGGAACACGGAACAGAGAATTCGGAACAGAGAATTTGGAATTGGGAACACGGAATTTGGAATTCGGAACACGGAACACAAAAGAACAGGGAACTTGGAATTTGAAATTCGGAACACAAAATTCGGAATTAGAACTGGGAACTTGGAATATGGAATTCGGAACACAGAATTTGGAACACGGATTTGGGAATTAGGAACACGGAATATGTAATTAGAACTGGGAACTTGGAATTTGGAACGAACACGGAATTTGGAACACGGAATTTGGACTTTGGAATTCGCAAACGCGGACTTTGGAATTCGCAATGCTGACTTTGGAATTCGGAACACTGAATTCGGAACACGGAATTCAGATCCAGAAATTCAGATCCAGGAACTTGGAACACAGTATTTGGAACCAGGAATTTGGAATTTTGAACCAGGAATTTGGAACACGGAATTTGAAACCAGGAATTTGGAATTTAGAACACTGAATTCGGAACATGGAACATGGAATTTGGAATTACGGTAATAACACCGAATTTGGAACACTAAATTTGGAATTTGGAACACGGAATTCGGAACATGGAATTTGGAACACAAAATTTGGAATTAAAACTGGGAACTTGGAATTTGATATTCGGAACACGGAAACACTAGTTGAGAAACCCTGTTCTAGAGATTAGCAGCCAGTCACAGTATCTTAGATCTTACACTGCAGATATACAACTATAAGGCTATAGGAACAGGCCCACAAATTCACATACCAGAAAGTGCACCGATATTTTTCAGGAGGAATTCCAAAGTACATCTTTCAGGGTACTCAGGTGCAGTTAACACTTATAAAAGTTCACAATAGCATTGCAAATCTTCACTTTTTGAGCTCAGTTCCACTCTGAGTTCACAGCAGCACATTGCATGTAATTAACAACTCACATACAGTATGTTCCAATATTTATTTATATCAAGTAAAACTCACCCTTAATAATTCTTCTGGAAGATCTCCACCTTCATTAATTCCACGATTCATAGATATAAAGCGCTCTACTGATGGTTTGTCCCTTACATTGGGATTGTGTAAACTGGTGTTCAGCATGATGATGGCAAAAGATAGGACGTAGCATGTATCTGATATAGAACAAAAAACAGCATTAATGAAAAGCTCAGTAGGGAGTTCACATTTACAAAATGGAAAACATCTACCAGCAAGAATCAGATAATTAAAACCATAACCCATAATGCATGGGCATTTTAACATGAAACGTGATAGGACTGCAAATGTTAACTCCTGAAATATTGTCTTATGCTGGCCATACATGGATCGAAATTCTGCCAGTTCAATAGGGACCAGGCGAGATTCGATCCATGTATAGGCAGGCCGATTGTACCAAAGTCGATCCATCGATCAACTTGGGTACAACCAGCCTGTTTGAATTTTTCTACATTTGATTACTGCAGCCAGCTATAGCCACCAGCAGCACTCATTGTGTTCGCACCCTTCAACCCCCCTCCTCCCCATTAGGTATACCCACATCAACATTGACTGTGTTGATGGGGAAATCAAGCAATTTTCTTTCCTTCCACCTGTGATGAAAAGAAAGAAAATCAAATCATGGCTGAACAGTAATTATTCAATGAAGGGAAACAACCCATAACATTAAAAACAGAAAGCAGGGAACAGAAAAGTAGAGGAAATAAAGACCCATCCATAAATGATACTGAGAAGGAATGATGGGTTAAATCACCACGTGCTGTTCAACTGCCTAGACACCACACGTGGAGATTGTTTGTTCCCCCAACAGCATAATATAAGGCTGGGCTGTTGTGGGCTTTGTGGCCCTGACTGCTGATAGGGCGACCTATGTGCGGGTTTGATGCAGGCCACCTATGGGTCCCTATGGGTTTTCTATTTTTTTTTTGCGAAAAAATTTTTTGGGGGGGAAAAGTTTTGGGGAAACAAATGTGTTTTTCTTTATTTTGGTTATAAAATTTTGAAAATAAATATTCTTTCTTCATACATTTAGGCCAAAATGTATTCTGCTACATTTCTTTGGTAAAATATAACCCAGATCAGAGTATAATATTAAGTCTGTAGGAAAGTTAGTCCACAAACTATGGTATGTGTATGTATGTATATATACACACACATTATATATATATATATATATATATATATATATATATATATAAACACACACACACACACACACACACACACACGTATATCTCATTTCTTGAGGACTGAAAATGCCAGGACAGTACAAATACCCCCAAAATAGTTATACATAGTTTATCTGATTGGAATATATATAAAAACACTTGTAAAAAAAATGAAAAAAAATAAAATTGCAATATAAAATAAAATAAAAATAAACTACTGACACGCCTCCACACTTCATCAGTGCTGCATATTGGTACCCCCTACTCATTCACATGGGAGGGGGCTGGGATCAAGAGGCCTATTAGTTAAAGGGGCCATACAGATTCCGATAAGTCACCCCCCACGCATCCCCACAACCACCGGGCCAGGGGACAAGATGCTTTTGGGGGGCCCAAAGCAGCCCCCATGTTGAATGCATGTGGCCTGGTATGGTTTGGGGGGGGAGCTGAGCTCTCAGATAAGAGTCCGGTATAGATTAAGGGGGAGACCCTTTACAATTTTTTGTTGTTATTGCCGTCAATTGCTGTGTTTACATTCAGCTGTCAGCGGGGAACCTCACTGACAGCTGAGTCTTCTGTTAAGAATGTGGCCGACCCAAACCTTAACAAGAATTCTACTGCTCCTAAACACTGCAAAAACGCTGGCAAAAAAATGCAAAATATTATTCCTTTCCAGTCTAAGATTTGGAGAGCAGCCTTCAGCCTTGGAAAATTAGCTCTTACATTTTTATCTTTCCACTATGTGCTTGTTGTTTACAGTGAGCATTAAAAAGGAAAACATTTTGTGGTCACTGCTACCCAGATGTTCTTTTATATGAACATTAGTAAAAAGCTCTGCATGGTTTGAGATTACCAGGTCCAGCAGAGCATCATTCCCAATTGGGGCCTCCATGAACTGTACCATAAAATAATTTTGTAATAGATTTATACATTTTTGCCCTTTAACCGCTTGCCCTTTAACCTATTGACGATGGCAGAATGGCTCCCCTGAGAGAATCGCTGTAGCTGAATGGAGGCTGCTTTAAGTGGTATAGGGGGCTGCAGTACCGAGGAGCCGATTCACGTGCCCAGCAGCCGCGATGTCAGTGGGCACATGACAGAGCCAGATCGAGGATCTGTATGTGTAAACACACAAATCCACATTCTGTTAGGGGAGAGGAGACAGATCGTGTGTTCCTAGTATATAGGAACACCAATCGGTCTCAGGCAGTCCCATCCCCCCTACAGTTAGAACATGCTGAGGGAATATATTTAACCCCTTGATCGCCCCCTAGTGTTAACCCCTTCCCTGCCAGTGACATTTATACAGTAATCAGTTTCTAGTTTTAGCTCTGATCATTGTATAAATGTCAGTGGTCCCAAAAAAAAAAAAGTGTCCGATCTGTCAGCTGCAGTCCTGATAAAAATCACAGATCACCTTCATTACTAGTAAAAATATAAATAAAATTTGTTGTTTTGTTTTAAATTTGAGAATATTTATTATAGCAAAAAATAAAAAAAGTGTTTTTTTTTTTCAAAATTGTCGCTCTTTTTTTGTTTATAGCGCAAAAAATAAAAACCGAAGAGGTGATTAAATACCTCCAAAAGAAAGCTCTATTTGTGGGGGAAAAAGGACGTCAATTTTGTTTGGGTACAGCGTTGCACGATCATGCAATTGTCAGTTAAAGCGATGCAGTGCCGTATCGCAAAAAATGGCCTGGTCGGGAAGGGGGTAAATCCTTCCGGGGCTGAAGTGGTTAAATGTTCCTGCAGTGAAAATTACACCATTCTATGGCCCTTTATGGAAAGTAGGCAGTCCAATGTATTTAGTAAGAGGCATGGCAAGTTTTTTTAAGTAGTATTTTTTTGTAAACATTTTTTGAATAAATCGAGAATTAAAAAAAAAAATTTTTTTTTCACAATTTGTTTTATTTTTTACAAACTTTCATCAGTGCCATAAATCGTCATCATATAAGTGGTGTGCTGGTGATCAGGGACACTCACTGATGACCGTAAGTAATATTTATTCTAATGTTTCTTCTTTTTTTTTTCCAAATATAAAGTTTATTAAAACACCAACCATGGGGAGGAGACACCGCATTACAAACAGAAGTACATAGAATGTCCACGTAGCAACAAAGCACACTAATAGGAACATGAATATAACATACAAATTGGTGCATGAATCGGGGGCAAGAAAATAAGAAGTACAAATACCTCCGCTATAAAGCTGAAGAGACATACTGCTCCCCGTGCATAATTGCGGAGGTCACCCGCCAGGATGATAGGTCGAGGTAAATAACAATGGAAAAAAAAAAGAACAGAAAGAAAAAAAGAGGGGGAGGGGAAGAAAGGGAAAACTAAAGGGAAAGGAGGGGTAGGGGGAGAGAGGGCAAGGGAGGAGAAGAGAAGGGGGGGGGGAGGCACGGCGGCAGCTGGCACCAAGCCGACTCTTAACAGGGGAGGATCACGGTGGGGGGGGGGGGGGATCCTGAGGGCGAGACAGTGAATGGAGAAAATTATGAAGTTGGAGAGCCCTCCAAAAGGGAAGTTGAAACACTCCTGAACGGTCTGTTATTTCCGAAATGGATGACCACCTACCGCTCACGACAAGCCCACCCGCAACGTCGCATCCCGACTTACTAAGTGAAGAGTATTCGGGGGCGTGTAGACCCGGTACAAAGGAAGGGTTGCCTACAATTGGGAGCAATGGTGAGGACTTGGATGTAAGGGCAGAGGCTTTGGAGGTCATGTGACTATGCCTGAGGGTAACGCCCAGAAGAGGATGTAGCTTTAGTGTAGCCGGCAGCTTCTCAAAGCACCACAGCGCCCCTTTCAGGGGGATGGAAGTTTGGGCTTGTTCGATCTGTATACAGAGTTTGTAGGGCTAATTTCATCGCCAATACAAAATGCGGCCTAAATGGGAAGCCAAGTAATATTGCCGAATGTCAGGCAGTGCAAGATCGTCGCAGTGTTTGGGTAGCGTCAGTTGTGATCGACGAAGCCTGGGTTTTTTATGTGCCCACACAAATTTGGTAAAGAGAGCCCTCACCTGTTTAAAGAACAAGGGGGGTATTTGGATGGGTAGAGCTTGAAAGAGATATATAAATTTGGGCAGTACGCTCATATTAATAAGATTGTACCTGCCGAACCAGGAGTGAAAACTTGGGTGCCATCTCTCAAGAAGAGTGCGGGTTTTAGACAGGAGGAGGGGAAAGTTGACGGTAAATGTCTTAGAGATATCAGAAGGGAGGTGGGTGCCTAAGTATGGTAGTGCTGTGTATGTCCATTTGAAGTTAAAGTTGGTCCGGAGAGTGGTTAGAATATGGGGAGGGGAGGCTACGCCCATAGCGGTTGACTTAGAGAAGTTAATCTTAAGGGGGGAAAAAAATGAGTTTTTGTGTTGGGAGCTGCCTACGGTGAGCCCTGATATGTCTGGGTGCATTCGAATAGTGCAGAGAAATGGTTCCAATGAGATGGCAAAGAGTAGGGGGGAGAGTGGACAACCTTGCCTCCTACCATTCCCAATCGGGAAAGACTCTGAGAGCACACCATTCGCCTTCACTTGGGCGGAAGGACTTGAGTATACGCTACCTATCCATCTAAGCATCCTGGCTCCCAATCCAATGTGGCGGAGGACAGAGAACATATATTCCCAGTTCACCATCAAACGCCTTCTCAGAGTCAGTGCTCATGAATATACATGGAGTCCCGGAGGCGGCCGCCACATGGATGAGGTTCAGGACCTTGATGGTGGTGTCCCTAGCTTCTCTGCTGGGTATAAAGCCAACCTGATCCAGATGTATCAAATCCTGAAGGTGGCGCGTGAGTCGGTTGGCTAAGATTTTGGAGAAGATCTTTAAATCTGTGTTCAGTAGGGAAATGGGACGGTAACTGCCACACAAGCCCGGATCTTTCCCCTCCTTATGGATTAGTGTGATATGGGCCCTCAAGATGTCTCTAGGAAACTCTGTGCCCGAACCCAGTGCATTAAAGAACGAAACCATGCGCGGACCCAGGATGGGAAGGAGAGCCTTATAGTATTGGGCAGTGTAGCCGTCGGGGCCCGGGGCTTTGCCTGACTTCAAAGAGTTCACCACTCCCTGAAATTCTGCAATGGTAATTGGCTCCTCAAGGATTTCCCGTGTTTCAGTCGGAAGAGTCTGCATTTGGGAATTTGAGATGTATTTGTCAGTATCTGGTTGGGTAGAGGTGGAACTCGGCAAGTTATAGAGGCTGAAGTAAAAGTCCTGGAAACCCTTTGAGTTCTGCGTCGGCAGCATGACCTGCTGGCCATCAGGGCACGTTATCTGAGGGATGTATGAGGAGGATTTCACCTCCTTGACAGCCTTCGCCTCGACGGGTTAGCCGATCGTGGGGCTAGGGCTCTATGAACTCGATCGATTTTGAGCCGCTCTGGGAGGTGTGGGCCCACCACCCGCTTAAATATATCAGTCACCGTCACTAGTAGATCCGTCTGACCCATCGCCTCTGGCAGGCCCCCGCAGCCTCAAGTTGTTTCTCCTGCTGCGGTCCTCACTCTCCTCAATACAGAGCTGAAGGTCTGTCACCGCTCCCTCCTGTGCGCTCTGCCGCTCCGCCAGGGACTGCACTTTCAATTCGAGGGCTGCTGAAGAGGACTCGCCCGTGGACACCCTGGAGTTCAGTGTCACTAAATCCTGCTTGACTGTGCTCAGCTCTTTCTTATGGGTGGCTTCCACCTTACCCACCAGGGCCTCGATGTCTGCTTTGGTCGGCAGGGACATCAGGATCGCTTTTAGTTCCTCGTCCACCCGGTAAATCAGCGGGGGAGACAGCGTGTTCTCCGGGTCCAGCGGGGGTGCTGCCGGGGAGCCGGGATACAGCACCGGACTCCGGGAGCCCCCGGGAGACGCGGAGCCCTCCATCTCATCCAGGAGCTGCAGGGGCAGGTCACGCGGCGCCGCCATTTTGGGTCCCCGGGCGGCGTCACGAGGGGTACCAAAGAGCCTCTTCAAATCCCCCGCAGCGGGAGTATTCGTAGCCGGGCTGGGTCTCTGTGTGCCTCGCTTGTTTAAGCGTTTTCTGGAGGTGTGCATCTTGCATATACGGTGAAGAGTGCCAGGGAAGGAGGACAACGGCCGGGAGCTCCAGTAAAGCACATCCTTACTCGGCTATGTCGTGACCATGCCCCCGTTTCTTCTTTTTTATTACAATTTATTTATGATTGTATTTTTTTTTAATAATGTGGCCAGAGCAATACAGTGTTACCATAGTAACACTATACTACTCAGGGGAGGTGATCAGGATTACTTTTTATATACACACTAGGATTGCTTTTAACAGTAATAATTTGGTTTAAGGGCTCGTTTAACCATGTGCAGGGACCTGAGGTTTTCTGCACTAGAAAAAAACAGGTTTCTGCAAGGGCATACTAAAAACAATAGTTATCTATGTGCCACATTCACACCAAAACGCTGGTGCAGAAAAGAGCATGTGACAGGAAGTGCAGTTGTTTTAGGAGAGGAGAGAGAAGCAGTGCGTATCCGCACTGTGTCAAGACTTGCTCCACCTCCTGCTGAAGTAAGGGGGGCTCAGGTGGGGGCACTGATGTAAG
The DNA here is from genome assembly GCF_037356315.1 of Lithobates pipiens. Classification (NCBI taxonomy): domain Eukaryota; kingdom Metazoa; phylum Chordata; class Amphibia; order Anura; family Ranidae; genus Lithobates; species Lithobates pipiens. Next base: position 262,599,634 of record NW_027507784.1, on the reverse strand, counting down.
GTGGGGGTGACACAGCATGTGTTGTGAACATGTACATAAAAATGGAGATGAACCGATTTCAACATGCAAAAAAAAAAAACTCAGGCAAACTGTCTTTTCATCAGTTTTAATGCATGTGTGTGTGTGTGTGTGTGGACAAGCCCTAATTTAAATGAGGGTTGCATGAACATCATAACATTGTGTGTGTTCATGAACCCCCATACTGTGAATGCAGCCTGGACAAGGAAGTGGGGTCAATGCCAAGGAAGGTCTGGACAAGGAAGAACACCCAACAAAATATAAACCAGTTAATCCAGCTACGCAAACAGACTAAAACAGGGCAGGAACCTAAATTTTCCCGGCATTATATCAGTCCAGGAAAACACCTATGATAGTTTTGTTTGTTTTGTTGTTTTTTGCAACCATCATTTGAGCTGCAAACAGTCCTTGGTCATATATACTGTCCAGAACAAATATTTACATTATACACAAGCAAGAGCTTAAAGCTGAACTCCATGCAGGAAAAAAAAAATCCAATTCATCATGCATGTAATCATCAATACATCATTACCTGCTTCATGCCCGAGTCATTGTACAATGGTGGGCGGGAACCCTATTGGTCATATGACGTCCTCCCAAGAACAGGCCGCAATGTGGTACAATCTGTCACCCACTTGGCACAGCGGAAAACTGATCACTATACCGGCCCTTTGCCAGTGCCATGTGATCGCTGTGAACAATCACAGCTAGGGATGAGCTCAGGCGTGTTCGCATGGAACATGTGCAGAGCCTGCCAGGAAGTGGGTGCAGCGCTGCTCTAATCACAGGCAGTGAGACATTGCCCGATCTCTACAGCCGCACATCGGGGCAATGTCTCACTGCCTGTGATTAGCGCAGCACTGTGCCCACTTCCTGGCGGGCTCTGCACGTGTTCCATGTGAACACGCCTGAGCTCATCCTTAATCACAGCAGATCACATGATAGTTGTAAACAATGAATGGCTTCCTTTCATGCCATTCATTGTATACAATTGTGTTGCTAGTCGATTGGTCACAGTGATCTCATGGTACAGACGGGGCCAATCACAGCCCATTAGAACCATGTTGTGATTAGCGGTGACCAATCACAGCCAATCACAATAATAGACAGTTTCTACACACTGTTACTGTCACCCATTATAAATTACTATGGTAACACTGTATTAATGTTCACAGTATGTAAAAGAAAAGATATCAACCACTTTCCTACCGCCCACGCCGCCAGAGGTGTAAGAGGTGTAAACACACAGGTCCACGTCCTGTCAGGTGAGGAGACCGATCCGTGTGTTCCCATTACAGAGGAACACATCGGTCTCCTCCCCTTGTGTGTCCCCTCCCCTTAAAGTTAGAATCACTCCTAGTACACACAGTTAACCCTTTGATCATCCCTAGTGGTCAACCCCTTTCCTGCCAGTAACATGTATACAGTAATCAGTGCATTTTATAGCATGGATCGCTGTATAAATGTCCCTGGTCCCAAAATGGTGTCAAAAGTGTCCGATATGTCCGCCGCAATATCGCAGTCACAATAAAAATCGCAGATCGCCACCATAACTAGTAAAAAAAAAATCATATTCCCTATTTTGTAGACGCTATAACTTTTGCGCAATCCAATCAATATACGCTTATTGTGATTTTTTTTTTTTTTTTTACCACAAATAAGTAGAATAGATATGGGCCTAAACTGAGGAAAAAAATTGTTTTCTTAAAAAAAATTGGGATATTTATTATAGCAAAAATTTATAAATATTGTGTTTTTTTTTCAAAATTGTCACTCTTTTTTGTTTATAGCGCAAAAAATAAAAAACACAGAGGTGATCAAATACCACCAAAAGAAATCTCTATTTATGGGGGAAAAAATAATTAAAATTAGTTTGGGTATAACGTTGCATGACTGCACAATTTTTATTCAAGTTATATGATGATGCGGTACTGCACTGGTGACAGTATTTAAAAAAAAATAGAAGAAGAAAAAGCGACAAAAAAAGTAAAAAACTTCACAAAACGCGCCATGCCTCTTACTAAATACTTCAGACTGTCTACTTTCCAAAAAGGTAATTTGGGGAATATTTGTACTGTCCTGATGTTTTCGGGCCTCAAGAAATGCGATAGACCATCAGTACATCAGGATTGATCAATTTTCAGATATACAGTATATATATACACACACACACACACACACACACACACACACACACACACCACAATTTGTGCACTCTAACTTTCCTACAGACTAAATAATATACACCAATTTGGTTTATTTTCACCAAGGAAATGTAGCAGAATACAATTTGGCCTAATTTACGAAGAAAGATTTATTAGTAAAAACAGGACTTTTATAACAGCTTACCTGTAAAATCATTTTCTTTTGAAGTACAACATGGGACACAGGGCCATAGTAATTACTATGTGGGTTATAGTCCACCTTAAGGTGCTGTACACTGGCACACCCAAAACAGGAAGTTACCTTCCTATATAACCCCTCCCATACCGGGAGTATCTTGGTTTTGGAGCAAAGCAATACAAAAGAAGAGTTTTCCGGTGCAAGCATGGGACCCCGATCCGACGGGATCGGCTGAGTGAGGGAGGGATGGCGTGGAGGAGACCTAGAAGCCATTGCCGTGTAGAGGCGGTGAAATAAAACAGCATCGCCGATCGTTTTTAGGTCTCCCTTATACTCAGCCTTTTGAAGAGGGAAAGAGTTTAGCTCAAGTGGGGGTGTCTGGAGGAAGCAAAACCCACCAAATTTACCTGTCTGCCTGCTAGCCGGAGGAAAAAAGTCTGCTGTTTCTGTGACACAGCGTGTCTTTGAGCAAAGCATGAGAATGTACGTGCTCCATACAGCCCCCAGTGGTGACACTTAGGCACGACAACATTTACTTTAAAGGAGACATTTCATAAGAAAAATTTAAAAATTCCTTAGAAAAACTCCACTTACCTTTCCCACCGCAGGGTTTTCTGTGATAAAACCAACAGACCCAATATTCACCCTTCACAGTGGGTTCCCTTAACAAACCTTAAGGAACCAGGGACCCTTGGGGAACCCACAATCCTGGACCTGTAAAAAGTACCCCACCAGTAAAACTTTATGGCCTTAATGCCAAAAGTACTGGATCCCGGGGTCCAGCTCTCTAAAAAGAGAAGCGTTACAGGCAAAACCTAGTTTCTTCGGACACTGGGCCTGGGTACTAGCCCCAGCAAGGATTGCTCCAGTGGAGCTCAGCAAAGCACATCTTCCCTCGTGACCAACACCTTAGACACTGGCAAAAAAACTGAGATACTCCTGGTATGGGAGGGGTTATATAGGGAGGCAACTTACTGTTTAAGGTGTGCCAGTGTCCAGCACCTGAAAGTGGACTAAAACCCATATAGTAATTACTATGGCTCTGTGTCCCGTGATATACGATTAAAGAAATGTAATAACAAAAACGAAGAAAAACACGTTTATTCAACATTTTTGGCCTTTTTTTGCTTATTTGGCAAAAAAAAAAAAAAAGAAGGAAAAAATAAATAAAAATACAGTGGTAATTAAATACAACCAAATTAAATCTTTATTTGTGTGAAAAAAAATGTGTGAAAGAAATTTGTGTGAAAGAAAATGTCATATGAGTACAGTGTTGCATGACCGCACATATGTCATTTAATGTGCAACAGCACTGAAACCTGAAAAATGGCCTGGGCAGGAAGGGGGTAAAAGTGCTTTCATTTGAAGTGGTTAAAGTCATTTTTTATGTTAGTAGTGTACGTACATGAATTTGACTATCATCTCTTGCAATCCCCTCTACAGTCTATAGAGCAGAGCTCCATCAGGGTTAAGGAGAAGGAGAAGTAACAAGCTAATATATGAGGACAGAGCAGTGACAGAGAGATAAGCTCATTATTGTGCTGCTTTTCCTTTCACTGTCCAGTCACTTAATGGTGGTAAAACTTCAGCAGAGAGATCAGGTCACCTCTCCCTTGGTAGACAGGGCTGGGTGGACAGAAATAAATCCTCTCTCAAGTAAAACAGTTACCATGCATATATTTAATAATGTGCATTAAGCTATTTGCCTGGAGTTTGGCTTCAAGAAAATATATTGGCCAGCGCAAAAAACAGTACATATGCTACACAGGAGTAAGTGATAGTAAATCCCTTGTTGTAATAATGGTGAAAGCCATGTGGCACCAAATAAAACAGGTCAATCAGGGCGACGTCTGTGGAACATATTCTCCAGATGCAAATCAGTCAGATCCCAGGCCAATGTCAGTTGCATTTATAAATAACAAATGGCGATGAGCCACGCTCCCACATGAAAAATTGCTAATGATCATTCTGAAAAACTTTACGGAAACAATTTAAATCAGGGAAAATCTGACTGCTTTCATTGGTGTGGAAATAGCTTAAAAAGACTGATTCTGGGCATCAGCTAAATCCATTATCTAAGGCTGCTTTCACACTGGAGTGGGCGGTGATGGTAAAACGCTGCTAGTTTTAGCTGCGCTTTACCGTCATTTTAGTGGCGCTATTTGGCCGATACTGGGACGGTTTTGACCGCCACTAGCGGCCGAATAAAGGGTTAAATGCGACTGTGTAGTGCCACTGCCAAAATGCTTTGCAGGCACTTCGGCAGCGGCGCGCATTCATTTCAATAGGCAGGAGCGGTGGAGGAGTGGTGTGTACACAGTTCCTTCACCGCTCCAAAGATGCCGCTTGCAGGACTTTTTTTTTTACTTTTTCACACTGGGACTGCAAGGGAGGTGTTCAGGCACTTTACAGATGCTATTTTTAGCGCCAAAAGCACTTGAAAAACACCCCAGTGTGAAAGGGCTCTAAAGGAAAACTATAAGGTCAGGTTCACAAAATTGTGTTGCAGTAACGTGCATAGGTGCACTGTGTAGGGTCTGCAGTTATTCACTTTGAATGGCACCCCAACGCATTAGGCCAATGCAACCACACTTTAGCAGACTACTGTGTTCTGCGTTCACAAAAAAAGGATGAGGCGCAGCCTTAGCTGCACTAAAGGGGTATTACCCATTAAAAATATATAATGTGCGTTAACACACAGGACAAGTGTTTAACCAAGCCTAATGGTTTGGGCACAGTTTATGGATAAATTTTTTTTTATATATATATTTGTTAAAGTTTATATATGTATTAAAAATATACGACAAATGATTCCCAGACCACTGTGTGTTTTCTACAGAGAAAGTATACCAGTAGTTGTTCCTTTCAGGCCGCGTACACACGGGCGGACTGTTCGCCCAACTTTGTCCGCTGAACAGTGTTTCAGCGGACAGTCCGCTCGTGTGTGGGCTTCAGTGGACAGTTTCAGCGGACAGTCTGACGAACAAAGTTTTTCGGAATTTCCGTAAGACTGTCCGCTGAAACTTGGTTTGAGCGGACAGTCCGCTCGTGTGTAGGCTTGTTCGTCAAACTAAGTTCCGCACATGCTCAGAAAGGATTTACACGCCGAAGGTTGCATTGCAGTGTATAGGACGTCGTTTTTCGAGTCCCGTCGTACGTGCCGTTCACGTCATCGCGCAAGTTTTCAGCGGACTGTTCGTTCGTCGTGTGTGGTCAAGTCCGTTCATGCTAATTTTGAACGGACTGTTTGTCAAACTGTTTGACGAACCTAGTTGGGCGGACAGTCCGCCCGTGTGTACGCGGCCTTAGGCATGGTGTCGGAGCACGAACACTGTTTGGAGCTGGAGGGGGGGATTAGGGGTAGTGATGGACGAACGTTTCGCCCGGCGGTCGTTTCGCGGCGAATTTCCGACTTTCGCCGTCCGCGGGTTCGAACGCCTTTTTCCGTCGTTCGCCCCGGCGGACTTACGTGTTTAATGTATACAAGAACTTTAACCTTTCGTGACACGTTTATCATGTGTTACAGGACAACCAATTGAGACATGACAGCTCATGGACACTTGGACATTCCCCCTAACCTATAAATACACCCGATCCGGTGGCCATTTTACATTCTTTCTTCTGTCACTGTAGGGAAAGGATCCTGTGTGGAGTAGGGACAGAGAAAACGCTAGCTATTTGGTACACAAAAGTTCTTTTCAGGACTGGTATAGGTGTTAGGTCAGCAGCCTGAGTTTCTTTTGTCAGTTTAGATAAAGGGACAGAGCGCTGTATGCTGCTATTTTAGGGACAGCTCAGCCAGATTAGTCTTTCTTCATCATCATCATCATCATCATCATTAGCTGTTACTATCAGGTCCACAAAAGAGCTATTCCAGCTAATCGTTCCAGCCTACTCTTTTTTGCCAATTTGTATAGGGACAGGCAGGAAGCAGTGTGTCAGGCAGTGAGGATAATTTTAAAGACTTGCTGTTACTATTAGTTCCACAAAGGTTCTTTTCAGGACTGGTATCAGTGGTACGGTAATAGGCTTGTACACGTATAATATTCTTTCTTCCAAATATAGAAAGAATATTATACTTGACTGCTGCCCTTCTGCTGCAGTCTGCTAATCATTCACAACTCACTTGTTCCACAAAGCTCTTTATCAGGACTGGTAACTTGGTCTGTCTAGGGTGCTACGGTACATAGGCTTGGGTGCGGTACAGTCTGCTGTTCTGTAAGGACCGCTATCGGTCCACAATACATAGGGTTGCCGTGCACTACTGCTGACCGCTGCCCTATACTGCAGCAGTCCTTCAGCGGTATAGGGACTGACGCACAGTCTGCTAAACACTAATACACAACCTGCTTGGTCCACAAAAGTTCTTATAAGGACTGGTAACTTGGTATAGGGTGCTACGGTACATAGGCCTGAGTGCGTTACAGTCTGCTGTTCTGTAAGGACCGCTATCGGTCCACAATACATAGGGTTGACGTGCACTACTGCTGACCGCTGCCCTATACTGCAGCAGTCCTTCAGCGGTATAGGGACTGACGCACAGTCTGCTAAACACTAACACACAACCTGCTTGGTCCACAAAAGTTTTTATAAGGACTGGTAACTTGGTATAGGGTGCTACGGTACATAGGCCTGAGTGCAGTACAGTCTGCTGTTCTGTAAGGACCGCTATCGGTCCACAATACATAGGGTTGACGTGCACTACTGCTGACCGCTGCCCTATACTGCAGCAGTCCTTCAGCGGTATAGGGACTAAGAGTTTTGTCACAGGGTGATTTAAAAAATGACAGGCAGAGGAAGAGGCAGGCCCTTCCGCAGGGGTGGTAGGGGTAGGGCAGGAGCAACAGCCTTGAGCCAAAGTGGGAAGTTGCAGAAGGTGCGTTCAATTACTTTAAAGGACGCACCAGACTTGGTTGAGTGGCTCACTCAGCCTTATTCTTCTGCACCCTCCTCATCCTCTCGATCTGCACCCTCTTCTTCACTCTCTGCTATGTGCACCCCCAAAGACACTACCACCAACAACACCACCACCACCACATACCTTCCGCTTGAGTGCAAATGGGGGCCTTCATGCTCCAGTGTTTTAATAGGGACCCCCGTATAAAAAGCATGAGGGTCAAGGACCAGTACTGGGTGGCAACGTACTTAGATCCCCGGTACAAACACAAAATGGCGGAAATGTTACCGCCGTCGCAGAGGGCTGTCAGAATGCAGCACTTCCAGGCCTTGCTTCGAGAAATGCTGCATTCTGCTTTTGCGTGCGCTGGCAGAGGAGCAATTCCCACTCCCAGAGAAGGATTTGCGGGTACCAATCCAACAGCGCCTGCAAGAAGAGGCCGGTTTGAAGATGTGTTGGTGACTTCGGATATGAGGTCATTCTTTCAGCCGACCCATCGACAGGTGTCATCCGGATCCAGCATCAGGGAACGCCTAGACCGTCAGGTGTCCGACTACATTGGGTTAACGGCCGATGTGGACGCTCTGAGGAGTGATGAACCCCTAGACTACTGGGTGGGCAGGCTTGACCTCTGGCCAGAGCTTGCCCAATTTGCAATCGAACTGTTGGCTTGCCCCTCATCCAGTGTCCTGTCCGAAAGGACGTTCAGCGCAGCAGGGGGGATTGTGACCGATAAGCGTACTCGCCTAGCTCACGACAGTGTTAACTACCTCACATTTCTAAAAATGAATGAGGCATGGATCTCGGAGGAATTCAACACATGTGATCAGTAGACCATGTATATGTCTATAAACAATTTTTGGAATCAAGCACACAGACCTTCTTAATTCATTTGGCTCACTTCCCTGACCCAAAAAAGCACACCGTACTATATGCCCCTACCCTCCTCTTTGAAGAGGTTGAGCGGTGTCATATTTCTACTGGGGCTGCTTATTATGAGGGGTTCCCACCATCCCTGTGCTGTGCTGACTTCCTCCTGGGTGTTCTTATTATGAGGGGCTCCCACCATCCCTGTGCTGTGCTGACTTCCTCCTGGGGGTTCTTATTATGAGGGGATCACACCATCCCTGTGCTGTGCTGACTTCCTCCTGGGGCTGCTTACGGTGCTGCTGTCAGCGCTGTATGTCACGGAGCTGCTGTCAGCGCTGTATGTCACGGAGCTGCTGTCAGCGCTGTATGTCACGGAGCTGCTGTCAGCGCTGTATGTCACGGAGCTGCTGTCAGCGCTGTATGTCACGGAGCTGCTGTCAGCGCTGTATGTCACGGAGCTGCTGTCAGCGCTGTATGTCACGGAGCTGCTGTCAGCGCTGTATGTCACGGTGCTGCTGTCAGCGCTGTATGTCACGGAGCTGCTGTCAGCGCTGTATGTCACGGAGCTGCTGTCAGCGCTGTATGTCACGGAGCTGCTGTCAGCGCTGTATGTCACGGAGCTGCTGTCAGCGCTGTATGTCACGGAGCTGCTGTCAGCGCTGTATGTCACGGTGCTGCTGTCAGCGCTGTATGTCACGGAGCTGCTGTCAGCGCTGTATGTCACGGAGCTGCTGTCAGCGCTGTATGTCACGGAGCTGCTGTCAGCGCTGTATGTCACGGAGCTGCTGTCAGCGCTGTATGTCACGGAGCTGCTGTCAGCGCTGTATGTCACGGTGCTGATGTCAGTGCTCTGTATTACGGTGCTGCTGTCAGTGCTCTGTATCTCCTGCACCCTCTTGTTTGCCTACCCTGGTCCCTGACCTTCCCTCTCCTCCATTGCCTTCATTAGCTCCATAGTCCTGAATTGTCAGAACAATTTCCCAAATAAAAAAAAAATGCTTGTAGTTATCGATCCCAAATTCACCTCATACATGTATTATGCTATTGTCCAGGTGGTGGGACTACGTGCTACCCCCTAATAATTACCCCGTGGCCGCAAATTCGACCTAAAGGTTTGCGAAATTCGCCTCCCATTGAAGTCAATGGAGCCCGCGGCGAACGGTCGTTTTCGCGAACGTTTGTGTCCGTTCGCGTTTCGCGTTCGCGAAACGTCCCGTCGGAAGTTCGTCCATCACTAATTAGGGGGATAAATCATGACCCTGATTTATTCACTTGTATGCAAAAAACAGCTTCAGATACTGAGCTCTTTATAAAAAATTTTTTTACAACAGATGGTAAAAAGACTAAAGAAACCAGGTGATTTTCTTGGAATTTTTATTACTAAATATAATGCAGATGATAAAATACAAGCCTTCTGATACACGAATGCCTTCCAAATTCCCAGCAGGCTCTTGATGAAACCCACGATCTATAGTACTTCAAATTTAGTTTCAGACACAAATAATTCAGCCACACATAATACAGCATGGAAGATTTATGGTACTCCAAAGGGTTTAGACTAAAGCATTTTAGAACATAATAGTTTAAAACAAAAATATGAGAGCATTGCATATTCTGTTCAGACTAACCTGTGGATTGAAATACCCCAGGGTTACACAGACAGTAACGTGCTGCAAATGCTTCCATCATACGATCTATCTTCTGGGCCTCACCTGGCAACCGGAAACTCCACAAAAACTGTCTGCAATAATTAAAAGCATAAATGGCATGTCTGAAAGATGTGGTATTATTTGCAGGCATTTACTGTATACAGGTATTTGTATCTTCCCATTAGATAATATGAATGTGCATTTAACGCATGTTATTTATCTTTAACAGCATACCTTGCAAAAGTCCTGAAATTGCTGGTGGGCTCCGACATCATGCATGTGATGTCAGCAGCCTGAAAGCTGTCACTCAAGTGACACTTCAATATTCTCCTTAGATCCTCCCCTGGCAGCTACATAAAAGGTTATGTGGGGAGGTGAAGGGAATTCAAAATAATATTTCTAAAGACAAAACAAGGTGTATAAAAGCTGCTATCGTCTATTAATTTACTTTGATTATGACCCTAAAGAAGGAGGTTTTCAAAATTAACCGAAACCCTGTGATCATGAGATGCTTTTTCATTAAGCAACAAGCCTTCCTTCTTATGAATGTATCACTGACACTGCAGAGACATACCTGCTTTTTGTCACCATGCTTTTTTTTTATTAACTTTTATATCTCTACCCAAGTTTTTTTTTTGTTATATACACAAGTAGTTCCACCCAAGTTTTTAGGGCCTGATGGGCCTTAAAAGTGAATCTCTTTCACGCAATCGGCCTGCTTGGATCCCCCGTCTGTTTTCTAGGCAGATCCAAGCGGGCCACCCATCGACTTCTAAGGGCAGGCGGATGTCAGCAGAGATGTGCCTGCTGCCACCCGCCTGCCATCCGATAATGGCGGATGGCGTCCGGCGGATCAGATGAAAATGGACAAGTTGTCAGTTTTCATCCGATCCTCCCCATAGAGAACAGAGGGGCTCTGACAGGTCCATCCCTGCACAGTGAGCAGAGATGGACCTGTCATCCGCCTGCTCAGCGGGGATCAACGGATCGATCCCCTGCTGAACTAGCGGAGTCCGTCCACCAGATCTGCCCCGTGTGAAAGGGGCTTAAGAGGAATGCCTACAAACTTCATATTACATAACGTAGCATGTAATGAACATTATTCTTAAGCACTGTTGCATGTAGTTGTCTGTAATCTGCCTCATAGTAAGCTCCCATGATTTCTTGCACAACAGCTGACATTTCAAAACAGGCTGACAATAGTAGGTTCTCCCCTGACTGGCTAGAGAGGGAGTTATTGTTCTGTATGCAGAGATGGGACTCTAGAAAAATAACTAGCCTCAGAGAATGCGAGTCATCAAGCTCAGGTCTAAGTAGCTTTATAGCATATAGGGCAGGGATATGCAATTAGCGGACCTCCAGCTGTTGCAAAACTACAAGTCCTATCATCCCTCTGCCTCTGGGTCTCATTCTTGTGGCCATCAGAGTCTTGCTATGCCTCATGGGACTTGTAGTTCTGCAACAGCTGGAGGTCCGCTAATTGCATATCCCTGATATAGGGCATTGGCAAAATGGAAAGATGCCTACATCGAAAATATGACAGTTAGTTTACATGTAGCCAACAACGATTAACTTTTTAAAACACATTTTTGAGTTTTTGATTGAAGCTTCATCAGGGCTCCTACTCCTTTTGTCACTGTAACAACTTACAAGCATAGTGTCTACAATAGTCACCAAGTACACTAATGGTCTCTGTGGCAAACATAAGGATGCGTATTCAGACGTTATCAAAGTGTTTAAGGTCCATCTAACAATCAGTAAAGCTTTAGTATTGTAGGTCACTGGGTCATACCCAAACCCACAGGTTCCACCTGACCCACCATTCTATATCCCTGTCATATAAAACTATGTTGTGAAAACCGATTTCAGCATTGCTTTAGAGAAGAGGTATGAATGAATGGAGGTAATCTGACTGCACCACAGACCTTTCCTATTTGGAAACTTTCATACATGAAGGCCAGTATTCTATACTTAATAGCATGGCATTCGTTATACTAAGACTGTAGAGCAAGACATAATATTTACTAGCTAGTGTACAAAGGGCTCAAGGGCACAGTCAGCTGCAGCTTCCCAGTTATGAGAAAAACATTTTCCAACATCCAAAATAAGTATACAAAAAAAATCAGGGCAGGTATATAACCATAACTGCAAAAATGTATGTATGATGAGATGGAAAACCCATATTTCTCTGCATTTGCAGCATTATGCAGACCACCTAGAATTGGCACCAAACTATGGATACCCTTAAAATTTTAAAAGTCTAAAACAAAGAAACATTGATATTTTGAAGGGGTATTAAGCAATGCTGTTGGCAAGAAACTCTGCCAAACATCTTTCTGCCAACCCAGTATCCACATCCCCTACAAAGACCCCACTATTCACAAGAGAACACTGAGCCACAGACATCGAGTTGTATGGTTCCTTTAATTATTTGACCCAAAAACCACCGGGATTTCCACATTATGTATATAATAAAATACTGACCTTAGTGCTTGGACGAGATTCAGATCTGCAAACTCATGGAGTTCAACGAATGCTTGGAGAACAAGGATATTAAAATCATCCCTATTGAAGCAAAAAAGAAACATGAAGAATTATAGCACAAACACTACAGATAGTAACAGTGATCTAATTAAACAGCAGGTTAGCAAAGGCCCCCCCCGATCTTGGTAGCCAACGCTCTCTTGATTCAGTCCTACTCAGCCATGGCATGCTGAGGAGGAGGAGAGGCAACACACAGAAGAACAAAAATTCAGCTGTGTACAGATGCTTGGCGGGGAGCAAGCAAGTTGTTACAGAAAAGGATCACATTTTTCTAGCATTATGGGTAATAGATAGGAATTGTCTCAAGCCGTATGCATTACCCTACTAGCACACACAAACACATTCTCTTATTTTACTCTGTGGAAGATGAAAACAAATCTAACTGGTGGTTATAGAGCAATAGAGAGCAGCAGATCTGAAAGAATTCCTTTCTTCTGACATTTTTATAAAAAAAGTGTCCAATAAGAGATTTTGGATTGGACAAAGACTTAAGGGAGTATTCTATTATAAATTTAAATTGTATTTTTACATTAATTTAATATTTATATTCAAATAAAAATGAATATTAAAGACATGAACATGCTGTTTGGAAATTCCATATTACAACTATTTTTATTTTATTTTTTCTAAACACAGCAGGCCTTTATGTAGAGGAGGAAATTCCATCAAGTAAGGTAAAGGAAAAAAAGACGCCAATTGCTTTGGTGTCGCATAGAGACCTTTAACCACTTGTACTTGGTTAACCACTTAAGCCCCGGACCATTTTGCTGGCCAAAAACCAGAGCACTTTTAATGCGATTCAGCACTGCATCCATTTAACAGACAATCGCGCAGTCGTGCGACGTGGCTCCCAAACAAAATTGATGTCCTTTTTTTTCCCCACAAATAGAGCTTTCTTTTGGTGGTATTTGATCACCTCTGCGGTTTTTATTTTGTGGGAAAAAAAAGGACATCAATTTTGTTTGGGAGCCACATCACACGACTGCGCGATTGTCTGTTAAATGGACGCAGTGCTGAATCACAAAAAATGCTCTGGTTTTTGGCCAGCAAAATGGTCCGGGGCTTAAGAGGTTAACCAAGTTTAAAAATATGACGTACTTATAAAGTTCTAAAGTCAGAAAGTTTTTAACCACTTAAGGACTGGAAGGATGTGCCCCCTTAACGACCGGCTATTTTTTGCGATACAGCACTGCGTCGCTTTAACTGAAAATTGTGCAGTCGTGCGACGCTGTACCCAAACAAAATGGATGTCCTTTTTTCCCCCACAAATAGAGCTTTCTTTTGCTGGTATTAGATCACCACTGCTCTTTTTTTTTTGCGCTATAGAAATAAAAAGACAATTTTGTAAAAAGAAATAAAAAATCCTAATCATTTGGAACAGCAGATCTGTCTCTCCTCCCCTGACAGAACAAGGATCTTTCTGTTTACATTGACAGATCCCCATTCTGTCTCTCTCATCGATCGCGGTGGCCGGCGGACATTGCGGGCTCGCCTCGGCTCCGGCGTCACTCCCCTAAGGGTTTTAATGTGGCTGATGTACAATGACGGCGATTCATCCAGGAGAGCCAACCTGCAGCGGCTGGTCTTTAAGTGGTTAATGCATCTATACATTAAGATCAAAATAACTTCTGTGTGCAGCATCCCCCCTCATACTTACCTGAGCTCCATCTCAATCCAGCAATGTTGCACGAAAGTCTCAGCTGTCTGGAACTCCCCTCCTTCTTGGCTGAGACAGCAGAGGAGTGTAATTGGCTCCTGCTGCTGTCAAAGTCAGTGAACCAATGAAGAGAGAGAGGGGGCGGGGCCAAGCCGCGTCTCAGTGTCTGAATGGATACACAAAGCACTGGCTCGGCACAGGTGCCCCCATAGCAATAGAAGGAAGTCGGACAGTGAGGGACCCAGGAAGAAGAGGATCCTGGCGGCTCTGTGCAAAACCATTGCACAGAGCAGGAAAGTATAACATGTTTATTTTTTTTACATTTTTAAATGAAAAAATGTAGACGTTAGTATCACTTAAGTACTGTATATTTGGTATGAAAATATAATGGTTTGATATCTGATGCCTGGTACAGCGATTTTCTAAGAGATGGATTCAGTGAGAAGGAACCCGAGTGGCAGAAAAATTCACTTTTAGAACTGAAAAGATGTACAGTTTAAATTTAGGAACTGTTAAAAACAAGGAACGTATTAAGAAAAATATATGTTTTTTTCTATTTGCTATCCTCATTTCACCAGGTTTTGGAGACATAACACAAAGTGGGAGGAAATATCTTTAAAGTAAAGAATGTCTTTAGGCAGATGTCACCCAAACAAGTGTCCTCATTGGAAAATCCAATTTTGGTGACAACACAAAATATTTGATTTTACCTTATTTTCTTTTCCAGTGAACATGGTCACCAGGAGAATTATAGAGAGGTGAATTCCCCAGTGGAAAAACAGACAGCATTAAAAACCTGACTGGGGATCCCAACTCTTCCCCATTCCATCAAAAAAAAAAGATAGGTTGTAAGATATAATTGGGATTTTAGGAATTGAGCTTTGGGTTAAGTTTAAGGGCTCTTTCACACGGGAAAGATCCGTGATGATCCGCCCCGTGAACATCCGCTTTCTCAGCGGGGATCACACCGTTGATCCCCGCTGACCATACAGATGACAGGTCCATCTCTGCACACTGTGCAGGGACGGACCTGTCAGAGCCCCGCTTTCCCCTATGGGAGATCGGATGACGACGGACTGCAGAGTCCGTCGTCACCCGATCCAATGACGGATGGAAAAGTAGGTTTTTCCTCTGTCACACTTTATCAGAGCGGGTCGGATTTCAGCGGACATGTCACCGCTGACATCTGACGCTCCATAGAGGTCTATGGAACATCCGTTCAGGTCTGCCTAAAAAACTGACAGGCGGACCTGAAGGGATCGCTCATGTGAAAGGGGCCTAAAGCTGAAGGCAAGACAAGAAAGAGGTAACGGGAAAAGTGTTAGGCTCAGAAGAAGTGCAGTGGTTAAAAACCCCTTCAGCCCTGGAAGAATTTACCCCCTTTCTGACCAGAGCACTTTTTGCGATTCGGCACTGCGTCGTGCGACATTGTATCCAAACAAAATTGACGTCCTTTTTTTCCCACAAATAGAGCTTTCATTTGGTGGTATTTGATCACCCCTGCGTTTTTTATTTATTGCGCTATTAACAAAAAAAAGAGTGAGAATTTTGAAAAAAAAAAACAAATTGTTTACTTTTTGCTATAATAAATATCCCCCAAAAATATATATAAAAAAAAATTTTTTTCTTGAGTTTAGGCCGATACGTATTCTTCTACATATTTTTGGCAAAGCAAATCGCAATAAGCGATTATTGATTAGTTTGCGCAAAAGTTATAGCGTTTACAAAATAGGGGATAGTTTTATGGAATTTTTATTAATATTTTATTTTTTTAAATGGCGGCGGTCAGCGATTTTTTATCATGACTGCGACATTATGGTGGACACATCGGACATTTTTGGGACCATTCTCATTTATACAGCAATCAGTGCTATACAAATGCAGTGATTCCTGTGTAAATGACACTGGCAGTGAAGGCGTTAACCACTAGGTGTAGTGTAGGGGCGAGTTGCTAACTGTATGTATGTTTTACAGATCACCAATCTCTGCTTAAATCACAGGGAGCAGAGATCAGTGTCACTTGTTGCTAAGCAGAATGGAGAGATGCTGTTTACAACGGCATCTCCCCGTTCTTCCTGTCCATGAGGCGGTCGCGGGTATCCCCGCGGCGATCGAATCACGGAGCTTACCGCGGGTGCGCGCGCCCGCTCCTGCCGCCTCTTAAAGGGCAACGTACAGGTACATGATTTTGCCTGTACACGCCCTTCTGCTGACGTATATCGGTGTGAAGCGGTCAGGAAACGGTTACGTTTCAGGGTTTGGTTAACTGTTGAGGGAGAAATTAAAAGTTTATTTTATTAGTCGTGTTAAGATTTAAAATGCAAGTGAACAGGAAGTGTTCGGGTCACCCGAAGGGTTAAATGTATACTTAGTGCCAATGGTAATGAACCAACTTGCTACCAAGAAAGGTCCACTGCAGCCCTACCATTAGTAAAGCTTTAGTCACACCAGCAAGATGATTGTCAAAGCTTTATGTTGACATTTTATACAAGTATGACATAACAATAGTCACACTTTTTTTTTTTAAGTAGTTGATATTTGGAAGTTTAGTGTGGTAAATTGGCATAATACAGGAAACGAAATGTAGAAGCTTGTTGCATTAAGTTTCATACACTACTTGCACATAGGCACTGGGGTTAAGTGGCAGCTGACTTACGCTGTGTCGGCTACTAAAACATTTTAACACATGTCCACATTCCTGAGCCGGAGTGTGGGTAGAAGTCAAGATTACACAACAGGGGCATTCAGGGACTCGCAAGTGACAACAGGTGTTTGCCAAGAACATGATTTATTGGTACTGTTACATGGGCACTGGAGAAACAGCTAAGTGAATTTATAAAAATAAGCAGAGCCATAAAAAAAAATAAAAAAAATTAAATGAAGGTAAAAAAAATACTCTGGGGCATTATGAATAGATCATGAAACATAAAATCCACGGCAAAATGAGGGAAAGAGAAAAAAAAAAAGCTACCATTTCCACACAAGGCAAGAAACTTTGTAATAATATATAAATTGAGTAAAAATGCCCCAGTATATTTACAATCTCCAGTCCCCACACTTACCTACTGTGTCTTGTAAGTGTTTTTGGGTAGCCTACCATCTGCACCATTCCTCAAGCTTCCAAGTTGTAAAGGAGGCACTGATGGTAGGGAAACAATTGGCTCCTGCAGCTGTGTGGAGCGATGAAGCAGGGATGTGGCTTGGCCAGGAGCCTTGGTTGAATGGATACACACAGCTTGCATGGGTGTATCCTTCCTTAGCAATCAGCTAGCTAGAGTACGCACTTATGAACAGGAAATGGTGCACAACCCTTTTTTTTGGTCCGCACTCGGAACGCGTGTGTGTCCAGACTCATGCGATCAGATTCCACAGTTCGCACTGCGTTCTGCGAACCAATTTGGAGGTATCATTACATTTTTATCAACAGTTCGCAGATGTCAATCTAAACATTCTGTGAGTCAAATGCGATGCGGGAACCCGCACAGGAATCGCGCTGGTTCCTGCATTGCACTAGTGTGAACAGAGACCCAATGAAGAATTCTAATTTTCCCACCGCACTTGTTTATTATTCTCACTTTAACAGATGAAAATAAACTCCTCAAAATGTACAAATTGACATTTAAAATAAAAAAATAAAAATCAGTGACCAATATAGCCACACTTCTTTTCAATAACACGTCATAAGCCTTCCTTTCATGGAGTCTGTCAGTTTCTTGATGTGCTGATGATCAACTTTTTCTGCAGCAGCAACCACAGCCTCCCAGACACTGTTCAGAGAGGTATACTGTTTTCCTTCACCATAAATCTCTTGTTTAAGAAGGGCCCACAAGTTCTCAATAGGGTTTAAGTCAGTATGATTTAGGTCAAGTAAGGTAAGGAAAGGGGGCCTTGCTGGCATCTGAGACGAAGTGGAGCTCCAGCCAAATACTCATCCATCTGGTCCGTCAAGAGTCACTCTCATCTTATCAGTCCATAAAACCTTTAAAAAAAAAATTGTGTTCAGATATTTCTTGGCCCAGTCTTGATGTTTCAACTTATGTGTCTTGTTCAGTGGTCGCCGGGTTTCAGCTTTCCTTACCTTGGCCATGTCTCTGAGCACTGAACACCTTGTGCTTCTGGGCACTCCAGGTAGGTTGCAGTTCTGGAGGATAATGGGTTCCTGGTTGCTTCACCCTTGATTGTTCTCAAATCTTTGGCAGTTAACCGCTTCCCGACTGCCTCACACAGATATACTGAGGCAGAAGGGCACGTACAGGCAGATTAACGTACCTGTATGTTGCCCTTCAAGAGGCGGGTCACAGGCGCACGCCCGCCAGAAGCTCCGTGATCATGATCAAGGGTCCCGCGGACCCGATGCCTCACAGTGAGGAAAGCGCTGATCAGTAACGTGTCACAGACAGCCCCTCCCCCCCACAGTTAGAATCACTCCCTAGGACACACTTAACCCCTACAGCGCCACCTAGTGGTTAACCCCTTCATTGCCAGTGACATTTTGTACAGTAATCAATGCAATTTTTTAGTATTGATCGGTGTATAAATGCCAAATGGTCCCAAAAATGTTTTGAAATTGTCCGATGTGTCCGCCATAATGTCGCAGTCACGATAAAGATCGCTGAACGCTGCCATTACTAGTAAAAAAAAAATTATCAATAAAAATGCCATAAAACTAACCCCAATTTTGTAGATGCTATAACTTTTGCGCAAACCAATCAATAAAAGCTTATTGCAATTTTTTTACCAAAAATATGTGGAAGAAAACATATCGGCCTAAACTGAGGAAAAAAGTTTTTTTTAAATATTTTTTGGGGATATTATAGCAAAAAGTAAAAAATAATGCGTTTTTTTCAAAATTGCCGCTATTTTTTGTTTATAGCGCAAAAAATAAAAACCACAGAGGTGATCAAATACCACCAAAAGAAAGCTCTATTTGTGGGGAAAAAAAGAACATCAATTTTGTTTGGGAGCCACGTCTCACGACCGCCAAATTGTCAGTTAAAGCAATGCAGTGCCGAATCGCATAAAGTGCTCTGGTCAGGAAGGGGGTAAATTCTTCCAGGGCCGAAGTGGTTAACGTGCATCTTTTTTCCTGAATGCGTTTCTTGCGACCCTGTTGACTTCTTTGCAACAAAATGTTTGATGGTTCTGTGATCACGCCACAATATCTTAGCAATTTCAAGAGTGCCGCATCCCTCTGAAAGACTTTTTACAATTTTTTACTTTTCAAAGTCAGTTTTTGGTCCATTTTGCCTGAGGAAAAGAAGCTGCCCAATAATAACGCACACCTTAATATAGGGTGTTAATCTCCTAATGCCGCGTACACACGACCGGACTTTTCGGCATCAAAGGTCCGACGGAACGATTCCGGCGGACCATTCGATCGTGTGTGGGCTGCAGCAGACTTTTGAGTTCCTACCGAGAAATCCGCTCGTGTGTATGCTAGTCCGACGGACAAAAACTGACGTGAGGGCAGCTATTGGCTACTGGCTATGAACTTCCTTATTCTAGTCCGGTCGTACGTCATCACGTTCGAATCTGTCGCACTTTGGTGTGACTCCATCTGAACTCCGCCGAAAATCCGTTTGACCTAGTCCCTCGAAAAGTCCGGTCGTGTGTACGCGGCATTAGAGATCCTCCCTCATTACACATCACCTGATATGATTAAATCCAATAAGCATTCAAGTTTATACAGCTTGGAGTTGGGAAATATGCATAAAAAAAAATGAGCTGGTCAAAATACTCACTTGCCTAATAACTGTGCACACAGTGTAATGCCAGTGGCGATACGACCCTTTTAAATTATAAAACAAAATGTAAAAGCAGCATAAAAATGTCCCTTTTCAGCAACACAAAAAACCCAAGGATCAGTTTTAGGCAAAGGTGTTACACCATTGTAATTTTTTTAGCCCCGACTAGAAAATAAAGCACGCAGTTGAAATTACATCTTTTTCTTTTGTCAAGAAATTCTTTTGTCGAGAATTCAGTAACTGCAGAAGACATAACCCACACTGATGGGTTTTACCTCCTTAACTGGAATTATAGACACTACTTCCTGAAAGTGCCACAGACTGTGCATTTGTGCAAAAGCAAAGAAAACCAGCTTTGCTGGTCATCTGCCAACATTCCTGGTAAAGTCTGACGAACAGGAATGTATGCTATTCTAATACGGGCAAACAAAGCATGGTCAAGGTCTGTTATGCCAACAATCTGTGTAGCTCAACCAAGCAAATTACTAGGACAATGACATTTAACTCCTTAACGAGAAATGATAGCCGCTGCTCAAAATAAACTGGGTAAGGACAAGGGGTAAGCTCCCCCCCAACTGTTGCAGATGTCAAAAATATAAACTTATTACTTAGTACAGTCGTTCAAAAAAGTCTTACCCTCATCTAAAACATTGGGCAAAGTCATAAATAACATGCAAGTACCAGACACTACAGACATGCTGGCTTATGACCCAATATACGGTTTCTCCAAAAATCTAGGTTAGAAAACATCTTAGAAATTCTCTAAGGAAATGTACATCTATGTCAAGCTTAAAGTACAGTATATCTACAAGAAGAGAACAGTAAAGCAGCCGATAGAGGGTACAGTCTTTTTTTTTTTTTTTTGTTCAACCAGTGGGTTGAACAGAAAAAAATTACTTGATTTTCCCATCCACAAACTTGATGTGGATGGGGGAATCCTTCTACTCATGTTTTGTATTCTGGCAGCAGGGAGATTTTCTCACCATCAGAATACACTGATCAGCGCTGCTGGCTATAGCCTGCAGAGCTGATCGAGCAGGGGAAACCTGACAGAATGGTTGTACAGAAGTTGATTGGTAGATCCACTTTTTTACAACCAGCCTGCCCATACATGGATTGAAATTTGACTAGGCCATGCTGAACCGGTCAAGTTTCGATCCATGTATGGCCACCTTGAGAGGGAAACTCTTCAATAGGCGCACACACACGTGTTCTAATAAACTTTTGTGCAAAAATGTTTAAAACATTTGACAGCTTGACAAATGTCATTTGAATATACTTAAAAATCTAACTTGCTTTTAAACATTTGATTTTGGAATGAATGGACTACTGAATGAAGAGCATATATAAGCCATTAAAAATGTGTTGAGTCAAAAACAAATGTTGCTTTGATCCCACTAATGAATAGAAAATTGAACGAGTGTTCTTAAAAAAATTAAAATAAAATATTAACAAAAATTTGTTTAAAGTCAACCTAATAATATCTCTTTACTTTGGAGAGACGTCCATTTACTTTGTTGTATTTTCGGCACAGGAAGTGAAAGGAAATGCCCTACTATGGGACACAGACAACAACAAAAAAAAAAAAGACAAAATTTTAACTATTGCCATGCTGGCACATACACAGACATGTGAATGGGGCTACAGTAAAACAAGGAAAGAGGTAGCCTGTAGAAATCAATTACAATCTCTTTGCAGATGTGTGGTGAAGAAAGAAAGAAGCAATTCGCTGGAAAACAGAGCATATTTATGCTGTTTGTGCCTGCTGTCCATGTCTAAAATATCCAGGTGGCACCAGATGGCTACGGCCAGGGTCCCGATGGCAATAATAAATAAGAGAGGCAAAAGGGGTCAACCCTGTAGAGTCCCAGATGCTATGGAAATGGATTCTGAGATATATCCCTTAAACCATGTCTGCACTAAGGGATTACTATACAATGTTTGAAGAAATGCCATAAATTTAGGCCCGAAGAGCCAACTCAGGAGAATCTTAAAGAGGTAATCCCACAAGACCATGTCAAATGCATTCCGGATATCCAATGACAGCAATATTCCTTTCCGCAATCCGTTTCGGTCCCAAAAGGACTGTAAAATAGAGATTAGATGAATGGCTCTCCTAATCTGATCTGAAGCTTGCCTATCAGGCAAAAACTCAACCCAATCAACATGGATATAGCGAGCAATAAAGACATTCAGCCTAGTAGCATACATTTTAGCGAAGAGTTTCAAGTCAATATTCAAAATATTAGCCTAGAATTAGACATATCACGGAGATCTTTGTTGGGTTTGGGTAAAGAGATCTCATCTATGCCTGTGACTTCTGAGTAACAGATAATATTCTGGATATCACATTACCTTTCTCCCAAGTAGTCACCAATGACAGTTTTATTCAGGCCTTCTCCTTTGTAAAGAAACTGCGCTATGTCTTCTGGTGTGTTCTGTAATAAGTCATTTTCTAGAAGAAATTGGATACCCTGCAAAAAAAAAGAAAAAGCACACATCAAAGAAATAGCAGTAAATTTCTGTTATCTCTTTAAATGGTAAAAAAAAAAATCTTTCACTAATCTTTTCGTGTCACCCAAAAAAAGCGTAGAGATTTACAACCATACAACAAACCTATCCAATGTGTACTAACTTACCAGAATTAGGAAAATCACAGTAAATACTGCTAAAGCACTGAGCAAATAAATGGTTTACCTGGTGGTTTTCTAAAAACCTTGATGACTCCACAGCACTGCATTCCTGAGCCTACCACCTGATGTGACCGTTATACAGCGTCCCACTACAATTTTGTTTATGTGATGGAGAATGCAAAAGCAGAGAAAGGAATACATCCCACACTTAAAAGAAGTAGAAACTATGCTGCCACTGACTCAAAAAGTTGAAGCCAGAAGAAATCTGATTCTATTTTTTTTCCAATATCAGAGTGTGTAATTGATAGGCATGCTTTCAATGTGGAGCCTTTATGTCTTACCGCCCCTGCAGTCTACACAAATAACTAATTGGGAAGCTCTACATTATTTGAAGGGTTCCCACACCAAAGTATGTATTACAGGTGTCTGTGCTAGTACAAAAGTTGCCACTAGGGGCACCACTTAGCATATAGGGTATCGACTTAAAAGAAAGCAGAAACCTTTAAGCTACTTTCACACTGAAAGGGCCTGGTGTTAGTGGTAAAGGGCCGCTAATTTTAACGACGCTTTACCGTTGTTTTGGCATCGCTTTTTGGTAGCTAGCGGGGTGCTTTTACCCCCTGCTATGGGCCAAACAAAGGGTTAAAAGCGCCCGTGTCCTGGCACTGCCGAAGCACTTTGCAGGCACTTTGGTAGCACTGCCCATTCATTTCAATTGGCAGGGCATTCTGAGAGCGGTTTATACAAGCCCCCCAGATGCTGCTTGCATGACCTTTCCCGTCCTGCAAGCGCACCGCCCCAGTGTGAAAGTACTAAGACTTTCACACTGGGGAGGCATGAGAGGTGCTATTTTTAGCACTAAAATGCCTCAAAAGCGCCTCAGTGTGAAAGGGGGCTTATTCATCTCCCAAACATGCCCTGTAATGGCTGTCAGATCTATTTTCTCAGCAGCACAGCAGGATGTAAATGCAAGCCAAGAGGTTGCTCACCATGCTCTGAAAAACCCACCGATGTGTATAATAAACAAGAAGTTGCTGAAGAGACGGAGGAGCTCTCTGTCCAACTATTTTAAAGCCTCGCTCCAAACGTTTCCTTTAGTTAAGGATAGTGTGAGGAAAGGTTAAAACTGACGTCAGGTGGACAGAGGAAGATTACTCCTAACAGCAGACGAAACAGCACAAGGGAGACATCCTACTGACTGGAAGATATGTCCCTTGTGCTGGTCTTTCCTGTTTTTGATTTTGCCTGCGTTTAGGATTTAAAGTGTCTCTGATGTTGTCTGTTCACATTTGAGTGATATCCGTTTGGTCTATGTGACAAGACTATAAATAAAATAAGAAGCAAAAGAAAAACTCCCCACAGGACCTGACAAAGTTCTTAACCTTTCCCCATACTGCCTGGAGTTTAGCTTTAAAATACACTTCTTACAGATCTCTGTAATTCATGCCGAGTCTACAATCACAAATGTACATGCAGCGGACACCTTCAGTGAAAACCCCACGTCAGAACAAATCTTAACATCTACAGATCAGCGATGGCCTTTTCTGCTTTCAGAACTCCTCCATTCATCAAAATATCTTCAATAACCAATAAAAAGATTCAGTTGGTGAAAGAGGCAATGCCAATAAACTTTTTATAATGAATGAATGAGTGACTTGTATAGTGCTACCTATGCGAACTGAATCGCCTCAGGGCGCTTTCTTGCCACCAGAGTCCATTTGTGGCATTTGCGTGGTCCTTTACCCCATAAGGTCCTGGCACGCTTACAAACACATACAACATTGACATACACATACACACATATTAAGGCCAATTTTTTATTTTTTTTATAGGAAAAGTCAAGATTTGCATTTAATTTTAGCTCTCGATTTCTGGATCTAGAGATCATTTATATATATATATATATATATATATATATATATATATATATATATATATATATACACACACACATATATATATATATATATATATATATATATATATATATATATATATATATATATATATATATATATATATATATATATATATATACACACACACATATATATATATACACACATATATATATATATATACACACATATACATACACATACACACACACACACACACACACACACACACACACACACACACACACACACACCGTATTTATCGGCATATAACACGCACTTTTTACCCCCCTAAAATCAGGGGGAAATCGGGGGTGCGTGTTATACGCCAATCCCCCACCCTTCCTAACCTTTTCTGCCGCTCTCGGCGGCTTTAAGGTATTTTCGGCCGTTCTTGGGTATATTCGGCCATTCTCTGCTATTTTTGGCCACATTCGGCCGTTCTCGCCGGCTTTCAGGAAGCCGAAAGCCGCCAAGAACGGCCAAGAACAAGCGCCGCTGAGATACACAGGACATCCACTCTGTATCTCGGCAGCGGCATTTTTAAAATGGCAAGAAGACAAGTCCGCAAGGCAAATGACACCGACAAGGCTGCATTGATGGGCATTTAAATGTAAGTTTTTTCCTTAAACTTCCCTCCAAAAAAATTTTTTTTTTTAAATTCCCTCCTAAACGTGGGGTGTGGGTTATATGCTGGTGGTGTTATACGCCGATAAATACGGTATATTATATATATATATATATATATATATATATATATATATATATATATATATATATATATATATATAGTTTTTACAGCTTTTGCTTAGGTGCTTCTTTTTTTTTTTTTTTAAACAATATTCACAATATAATATTTACCATGTTAAATACTCGAGTGTAAAGTTTGATTTAATCTATTAATTTATTGCAAAAGCAACTAAGGCAATACGGATCTGGTTCAATAAGTTTTATTTAGTCATATACCATGTATGTAGGCTTCTTCTTACCCATCACCTATGCCTGCCTATAACTGGCATTTCAAACCACCATCCATGATAGAACAGGACTGGGCAGGCAAAACTCATGAGCTAGACTTTCATGTGTCTGGTACCATCATCTACTCGCTGGCTGCTTCCAGAATAAACAGTCTTTTGTGTGCCTGTCTGTGCAGGGAGGGCTGTGATGGCAGATCTATTTAACTGTTTGGGGACCATAGAGTAAGATAGTAAACCTAAAACAGATGGAGCCTACACAAGAAAACCACGCAAAGATGCCTTGAATGTGTGTGTATGTAGCTGTGTGCACAGATAATCCATTCCTTGACAGAGTAATGGGAACCTGTGAATAATATAATACAATATGAGCTACTATCATCCTTTGTGGACTGTGCAGGCTAAAGGGCTGAAACTCTAAGCTCTTGTACACACGGTCGGACATTCCGACAACAAAATCCGTCAGATTTTTTCCAACTGATTTTGTCCAAAACTGGTATTGCATACACACGGTCAGACAAAGTTGTCGGAAAATCCGACCGTTCGGGAACACGATGACATTCGTTCATTGCGACAGGACTACGTTGCGGCTAGTAGCCAATAGCTTTGGTCTCGTAATTTGATCTGAGCATGCGCGGCACTTTGTCCGATCGGAATTCTCTACAAACAAATCGGACAAAGTCCGATCGGATCATGTTGTCGGAAAATGTTATATCCAGCTCTCAAACTTTGTTGGTCGGACATTCCGATGGAAAAAGTCAGATGGAGCCCACACACAGTCGGATTATCCGACAACACGGTCTGCTTGGACATTTTCTGTCGGAATTTCCGACCGCGTGTACAAGGGCTAATACTACACTGACCTGTGTAGAGTCAGTGAAATTTTTAGTCTCCAAACCCCCTTCCTACATGCTTGTCTTAGGTCAGTAACTTACGTTAAAACAGTAGTAGACTGCTGGGGGAAAAAAAAACCTGGAAGACAATAGAATAATGTGCTAGTATGCATCACAAAAGAATCTTGATTATTTTGTGATGCATACTAGCACATTATTTAACACTTAGAGTTAAATAATTAGTAATAAAATGCAGTAAAATACTGCATGTGGCAACAATTGTGCAAGTGTTCAATTCACTAAGAATTGAGTTAAATACCGAATGCGGTATTGGTTCAATTTAGCGGCAATTACCGCATTGAGCTGGTTGCTAAGGAGCGGGCCAGGAAGCTGGTCACCACGTCCTTAACAACTGATGACTCATCAGCTGTCAGCGAGTTCCCCACTGACAGCTGAATGTAAAAAGAAAAAAGCTGACAATTAAAAATGTTGAAAAAAAACACAGCCAAAAAATAAATAATAAAATAAATAAATAAATAATAATAAATAAATATATATACAAAATCCATACCAGACCTTTCCTGAGTATGCAGCCTGGCAGGTCAGGAGGGGGGACCCACTGACAGCTGATGAGTCATTGGTTAACCACTAGGGATTCGCGCTATAGCCAAATGGACCTCCTTTGCCGGGACGATGTCTATTGACGTCCTCCTGTGCACGAGCGGCCTGCGCGCCCCCTGAGGGGCGCACGCGGGGCGCTCTGTGATCAGCGAGTCTATGAGACTCGCCTGATCACGGATCGAAGCAAGGGGTCGATCCCGACCCCTTACCACGTGATCAGCTGTCAGCCAATGACAGCTGATCATGTTATACAACGGAGCCGGTAATCGGCTATTTTTCCTCCTCGCGCTAACAGCGCGAGGAGAAAAAAAAGGAGCCGATCACCGTCGGCCGTGATTGGGACATCAGTCCCGATCACGGCCAGCTTACCAGTGCCCACCTGCCCCCTGCCAGTGCCACCTCAGTAATAAAAAAGTGCCCCCCATCAGTGCCCATAGTGCCACCCAGCAGTGCCCACAGTGCCACACATCAGTGCCCACAGTGCCACCCATCAGTGCCCACAATCTGCCTCAACAACAGTGCTGCACCCCAGTGCCACATATCTATTTGTGGGAAAAAAATGATAAAAATTTCATTTGGGTACAGTTTTGTATGGCCGCGCAATTGTCATTCAAAGTGCATCAGCGCTGAAAGCTGAAAATTGGTCTGGGCGGGAGGGGGGTTTAAGTGCCCAGTAAGCAAGTGGTTAAGGACACGCAGCCGGCTTAGCAGCCTGCTCCTTAGCAACCAGCTATTTGTCAAATAACAGCCTGCGGGTGATACCGCCACCTAAACCCTGGTGGAAATGATCGCATGCTTTTTTACTCTCTGATCCATTTGTGAATTTGACTTAAGAGTTTTTTATGTGATATTTACTGCATGCAATAATGTATGCAAATGATTAATATGGTGTCCTTATCGAATGCGTTAAAGCTTTGTGACTTGACCCCTTAGTTAGTACAGTGGCTCGTGGCTCCACCTGAGCTCTTCAGGTATTTTTTCATTCAGCCTGCAGGGTTGAATGGAAAAAAAAAAAACTGATAGTGTGTACTAGGCTTTAGTAAAGCCATAAATCAGGGCAAGAGTTATGGACTTTGAACACTTCAAATTAAGGCTTGGAGTGCAATTTTGATGCAGCTTTGGATGGGTGCAACTTGGATGCAACTTTGGCTTTGAACCATGATAATGGACAACTGTTTGCACAACTGTCGCATGTAAAACATTTAAGTGCAACTTTGGCTTTGAACCATGATAATGGACAACTGTTTGCACAACTGTCGCATGTAAAACATTTAAGTGCAACTTTCATACGACTTTTGAGGGTTTACAGTGCAGTCTATGGCACTCGTCACATGAAAGTCGGACCAAAGTAGTTCAGGAACCTTTTTAAAGTCGCTATTACTTTAAGCAGCACATATTTGAACAGTTGTCACTGAAAAACATGGGAGGCTTGTCATGTGCATGCTAACGCAAAAGAAATGTTCTCAATTTCCCTGGTAATTTTTTACCCCCCCAAGTATGGCCCAGGCCTTCTTATGAACCCTATGAAAGCATCTCACTGCCACTTGTGTTGAGTCTATAATGGCCTTTATAATGCACCCTGTGACCTTGGTTCCCATACCTATAATTAAGGATGTTTTAAATTTGTACTTTATCCTCATCATGGCAGTGTGGCTCCTTCTGACTTCTCTCCTCCACTGCGTGGCTGCCTGCCTGCTGGGACCTGCTGCATCATGGCTGCAAATGGCTGGTTAAAGTATGTGACAGGTAACCCGATGCAACTCAGATTCCACTGGGGAAAAATGCTTCAGCAGGGAGGAATAAAGGTGTGTAGGGGGGTGAATTCATCTAGGTTGAAAACAAAGCATTTGGGGTATGTAAGGCTAGGAAAGCAGTATATTCTGCGCTGATATGGAATGCTGGGGAAAATATGTACTGAGGGTTGTAAAATATGATTGGGACAAAAAAAAAAAAACTACACTCACGCCGTGTACACACGATCTGAATTTGACGGACTGAATTCTGTCAGACTTTGGTCAAATCGGACTTGTCCACACACGATCACACCAGTCCGATGGATTCGAATGTGGCGACTTATGACCAGACTAGAATAAGGAAGTTCATAGTCAGTAGCCAATAGCTGCCCTAGTGTTAGTTTTCGTCCGTCGGACTAGCATACAGACAAACTAATTTTTCAACCGGACTCGAGTCCGTCTGAAAGATTTGAAAAATGTTCTAAATCTAAAGTCTGTCTGATTTTTCGACAGCAAAGGTCCGATGAAGCCCACACACGGTCCTTTGCTGTCGAAAAGTCCGTCCGTGTGTACATGGCATTAGACAAAAAAGTTAACAAAAAAAAAACAAGCAGACTTGATTGACTACTCTGTCTTTCCTGCAGTCGCCTTTCTATTTTTCTAAATTGCTAGGGAATGGCGAGAAAGCAGTGATCCATGTGGGGATGCTGTCTTTCACTAGGGGAGATATACAGTGTTAGGAAGGATGACAGTATGGAGGGACATGTAACACAAGAGTGAAATACAGCTGGGGATGGTGATGGGTTATACAGCATTATGGCTATTGCTTGGGTAGGGGAAGCTAAGGAATAAATAATACTGCTGGAGATATGCAGTGTACACCTGCTGGTGAAGACATGCCGTGTACGGTTTGCTACACAGAACAGGGGGATATATTTTTCACTGGTCAGTTTATGGGGTTTTATGTGGAAATTTTGTACTTGCCTACTGAGCACTTTTAACCCCATTCCTGCCCAGGCCAATTTTCAGCTTTCGGCACTCTTACACTTTGAATGACAATTGCGCGGTCAGGCAAAACTGTACCCATATGAGATTTTTTG
Source organism: Lithobates pipiens (assembly GCF_037356315.1). Taxonomy (NCBI): domain Eukaryota; kingdom Metazoa; phylum Chordata; class Amphibia; order Anura; family Ranidae; genus Lithobates; species Lithobates pipiens. Next base: position 262,570,120 of record NW_027507784.1, on the reverse strand, counting down.
ATTTTTTTTTCACACAAATAGAGATTTCTTTTGGTGGTATTTAATCATCACTGGGTTTTTTATTTTTTACTAAACAAAAAAAGACAGAAAAGTTTGACAAAAAAACTAACATTTTTCATAGTTTGTTACAAAACTTTGCAAACAGGTAGTTTTTCTCTTTTACTGATGTTCACTGATAAGGGTGCACTTATGGGCACTGATAGGCGACACAGATGAGGAGACATTGATTATCAGTGTAGATGTCCCTTTGGCACAAGCCGGTTATCGGCTCTCTTCTCCCTTCCTCACGCTATCAGCGCGAGGAAAGGAAAGCCCATAACTGGCTTGTATTTACATTGTGATCAGCTGTCATTGGACAAAGCTGATCACGTGGTAAAGGGTCACCGTAATTAAAATGGACTCCCGGGAGTCACTGACCGTCAATAATACTTCTGCTTATACAGGCTGAGAATTCAGTGTGTTCAGTGTATTAGCAGCATTCTCGGGCTGTATAAGCAGAAGCATTATTGACGGTCAGTGACTACCGGGAGTCCAGGGTACCCTGAAAGGAGGATTACCACCAACACCTGGATAACTGATACATTATGAATTATTGAATCATTTATTGAATTAATTACACCATATGATACACCAAAATTTTTTTTTTTTTACCGATGTTGTTCTTGGGATAATTATATATGCAGATATATTTATTTATATTGCACTACGCACTTTTATATATGTTTTGAATTCTTGCAATTTATCATTCTTATGCACATTGCACTTTTCTGTAGAATTGTTTACATTTGGTTATATGTGGTTGCTCACATGCACATAAACATTTTTGTTGGTGTTTTTTTTTAACATAATTTGTTTGCACTTACCTGTATATAGTGTAGAGAACAGCAGCATCATCCCTTTGTAGATCTCTACAAGTGTGTCTTGCCTACAGTCAAGGATGGTGGTGGGAGTGTCATGTTCTGGGGCTGCATGAGTGCTGCCGGCACTGGGGAGCTACAGTTCATTGAGGTAACCATGAATGCCAACATGTACTGTGACATACTGAAGCAGAGCATGATCCCCCTCCTTTTGGAGACTGGGCCGCAGGGCAGTATTCCAACATGATAACGACCCCAAACACACCTCCAAGACGACCACTGCCTTGCTAAAGAAGCTGAGGGTAAAGGTGATGGACTGGCCAAGCATGCCTCCAGACCTAAACCCTATTGAGCATCTGTGGGGCATCCTAAAACAGAAGGTGGATGAGCGCAAGTTCTCTATCATTCACCAGCAACGTGATGTCGTCATGGAGGAGTGGAAGAGGACTCCAGTGGTAACCTATGAAGCTCTGGTGAACTACATTCCCAAGAGGGTTACGGCAGGGCTGGAAAATAATGGTGGCCACACAAAATATTGACACTTTGGGCCCAATTTGGACATTTTCACTAGGGGTGTACTCACTTTTGTTGCCAGCGGTTTAGATATGAATGGCGTGTGTTGAGTTATTTAGAGGGGACAGCAAATTTACACTGTTATACAAGCTGTACACTCACTACTTTACATTGTAGCAAAGTGTAATTTCTTCAGTGTTGTCACATGAAAAGATATAATAAAATATTTACAAAAATCTGAGGGGTGTACTCACTTTTGTGAGACACTGTTCACACACACACACACACACACACACACACGTAAAGCCATTGATTCACTTTTTTTTTTAAAACAAATAGGCACTAAAGACCAACAAGGCACATTACCTTTTTTGGGTCCATATTAAATTTTTTTCTTCCCATAGCAATCTGTTTATTCCTCTGTGTAGTTTTGCTACAAAAATAAAGGCAAAAACGACATTTAGAAAAACAGATCAACACATTGTTGTAGGCTCATAAATCTCTACACAGCAACGGAACAAAATGAATGGTCCAAGTATTTAATGTGGTTACTAAATCCAGAAAATGGATGGACTGCCCTTTTTATCAGATTTGCTCTAAGCCTCTTCCGGAACCATTAACTGTGCTCCACTAATTGTTCTTAAATGGGAGGGAGGCTGCAAATGTATCAGCATTTAACAGCAGTACAAATAGCTGCAATCTTTATAGCAGGATAATACAGTAATTTCATATAAAATAGGTCAAACAGCAAACCAAATAAATCATTTTGTAGCAAGAAATTGAATGTGTTTATTTAGCATACTGAGCCTTATATGCATATAGCATCAAGTAATATACAAGCAATTTTTTGTGTTACCCACAACAGAGTCTGGGGTTTTTTTAGTTTTAAAACGAAAGGGGAAATCTTGTTGCTCACTGAAAAAAAACCTTTGTTTCAGGTTTGTCTGTCGTGTCAAATCAAAGTGGAAAATAAGAAGCGGCAAATAGTCAGCCGCATGCGAGCAGCATTTGTTCAGATAAGAAAAGACACTAGTAATACGGTAATTAAAGCATAACTCCAAGCAAAAGCATTTTTTATCAGAACACAAATGTGTAAACATCCATCAGATTTGTCATGTTTTTATTGCATTTTCCATACAGATTCCCCCCACTCACTATCACAAAGACCCAAAGGGTAGGCAACATGCCACTTTTGACACATAGTAATCCAGTCTACACTTATTCCAGTGACAGACATAAAATTCTGGATTTCTCCTCACTATATCCTGCGATGGCAATGACAATGACAATAGTGACTCCTTGAGAGGACACACAAGGCAATAAACAAGCTGGAGCTCTTACCCTTTCTACAGTATCCAAAATTTTAAAATTTGTCTTAACTGGAGTTCCACTTAACTTTCACTCAACTATAAATTGTTAATATACAGCAACTGATACTGAATATTTGCCTTTTTTGAAAAAACACGTAAACAATTGTGCACCAAATTGCAAAAACTGTTAAGCCCCATACACGCTCTCAGATTTTCTGATTTTTGCCTTCAGATTTACCAAAACCATGTAGTGCAAGGGCCTGCCTGATTGCATACACATTGAAACACCTAAGGTTTGGCCTCATATTATATGGTTTTGGTAAATTTGAAGGAAAAAAAAAAAATCTACAGAAACTCTGATAGTGTATATGGGGCTTAAGTTGCCATTGCCGGAAAAAAAAACATGTTGCGTGGCTGTCTCTGGCCTCAGTACTTTAGGTCTGTATACTTGTTTTGGAGCCACGGCTCAGGAGGGCCTGAAGGCCAGAGAGGAGCATGACAGAAAGACACCAAGCATTTTCAGAAGGATGACTGCTATTTGGCATTCTCTATAGCTCTTTAATGAAATATTTCCTTGAGCATGTAACACAACAGTTTATTTCAAATTCTTTAACCAGAAAACAGCGACAAGAAAAAACACGATGGGGCACATAAGACCTGCAACAGAATGCAGTAAACTATGGATGACATAGTTCAGTGTTTCTCAACTCCAGTCCTCAAGGCGCCCCAACAGGTCATGTTTTCAGGCTCTCCATTATTTTGTAAAGGTGATTTGATCAGTTTCACTGCCTCAGTAATTACCACAGCTGTTTCATCTGAGGGAAATCCTGAAAACATGACCTGTTGGGGCGCCTTGAGAACTGGAGTTGAGAAACACTGACATAGTTTACTGCATTCTATTGCCCTTTAAATAAAAGCATAATTCCTTTAGACATTCATTTCAGTTTTCTTATATAAAGTTATTAAAATACCCAAAGCAAGAGTGAAGCCCATTTTAAACAATAGAATACATTTAAGGATTTATTTCAAATAAGGCAATAGGGCTTAAAAAAATTGTATATAGAAAGCCCTAAACAGTGTCATACAAGTCATAAATTAGCTATTTTTCTAGCCTAAAACATATTACTTAAATGATATCCCAGAACACATTTTCCTGTCAAATGTTTCATTGAATGGCCCTTTTTTAATAAATTGGAGATACTCCAATATACTGTTCTAAAGCTCATCCCACCAAATATTACATACATAATACCATATCGGACACTTGGCTGTCGTCTTTGCCTGCCGGCAAAACTGCACGAGGGCCATCATGAGAAGGACTTAAAATAGAACATTAATTGGTTCCCTCATAATTCTAATCATGGCTCTTCAGCAAGCTAAAATACTAATGTAATGTGAAATCCAATTTTCCGTCGTATCCCAAGTTGTTACAGGCATTTCGGGATAATCACTGCGTTACATGAGCTAGAAGTGACAATACAGTGTTGACTGTCTGATAAAGTTTAGCGGGTCTTGCTAATCAAAGGGTTTGAAATACAACTGCTCTTATAAGCCATTGGAACAAAAAAGGGTCCTCCATTTCACTACATTAGAACTATATGCGTATGAAGAGGACAATTTGGTTGCCTGCAAAAAGGTAATGTTACTCTTAAGGGTGTATTTATCATCCACGATTCCCATTTTAATTGCAATGTGGCAAGCTGACAAGGGGAACATTTGGAACTAGGGAAATAATCAAGAGCCGTTCCTATCTACCTAAATCTCCTTTCCAGCATACAATTTCAATTATGCTTTAAATACAGTTGCTGTTTTTCAATTACTAATAGCAATCAGTGAATTAGTGCCCATCTGGACCAAATGTTAGTTTAGACAGTCATATTGATTGTCATTGATTTTCCAGTATTAATCACTTCCCTGGCAACTTAAAAATGTCTTCCTGGTTTATTTCCCTAAAGAGTTGATGCTTCTATCACAAAACAACCAAATTATACAGAGTATGCAGGCACCACCTGTGTTAGAATAATGATCAATTCAGAAATATTTTAAATGAATATAGAATAATTTTAAATTATTTTCAAACCCTGCATTAACCCCCCTGACGGTATTCCCGAGTCTGGCTCGGGGTGGAATTTTTATGCCAAAAGCGGTAACCCCGAGCCAGACTCGGGACTGCATCGCTGGATCCAGGAGGAGGTTTACTTACCTTCTCCCTCGGATCCAGCGTTGTCTCACCGCTGTACGAGCGAGCCGTGTCTCGCTCGATCTATCACGGACCCGATCTCCATTCCCTGCGAGCGTTGCGACGCACAGGGACGGAGATCGGCGCCAAATTCAAAAAGTGAAACACACAGTATACATACAGTATAATGTAATCTTACAGATTACATTGCTGTATGTAAATATTTCACCTCCCCTTTGTCCCTAGTGGTCTGCCCAGTGTCCTGCATGCAGTTTTATATAATAAAAACTGTTCTTTCTGCCTGGAAACTGGAGATTGTCCATAGCAACCAAACTGTCACTTTACATCAAAAATGGTTTTAGACCAGCTAGAAAACAGCGATAATAAATTAGAATCACTCGCAGAATTGAGCGATAGCGATTTGTGGGGAGATCCGTCATCAAATACTGAAAAGTAATGACAGTGACAATTCTGCAACTGAGCAAATTTCTGTGTTTTTGATTTGCTTACATTATTGAATAATTTTTATTATTGTTATATTATTATTTGGTACAATTATTTATAGTTATTTATTATATTATAATTTATGATTTAATTTTTCAAACGTTATCATACCCGGGATGTCTGCTAGACTCTGGTTTGGACAGATTTAAGAGAGTTATTCCTAAGAATTACAGGACTACAATATAAAACGCCAAATTTTCATGCAAAATAATGGTACCGCTTTTAGCACCTAAAATCCGAAATAATCGTACCGCCAGGGAGGTTAAACAAATTATTCAAAGTATGGGTTAAATCAAATCTGTTGGAAGAATAGCATGGCATTTGCTGACATATCCCTTTGAAGATGTTGGCTGTGTGGTAATCTGACTACATCTGACTCTCATGCAGCAGCTTTATAATGCAGTATCTGGTGTGAACTGGCCCTAAAAATGCAGCAAAATGTTACTGAAAGCAATACCTGTCATGAAATAAAGAAGATCCAGATATTAAAGAAACACCTGAAACAGATGAATGTGGTGGGAGAAGACTGACTGATAATATGCTATATAATAGTATAGTGCAGGCATATGCAATTAGCGGACCTCCAGCTGTTGCAGAACTACAAGCCCCATGAGGCATAGCAAGACTCTGACAGCCACAAACATGACACCCAGAGGCATGATGAGAGTTGTAGTTTTACAACAGCTGGAGGTCCGCTAATTGCATATCCCTGGTATAGTGAAAGAAAAAACGCGCCCCTTTTCCTTCTTACACCACCAATGGCACAAAGAATACTAAAGAAAATATATGTACAATAAATCTCCAGCAGCTCCTTATAAATAATATATAAATGTGTGATTTCAAATGAATAAATTAGTAGCGCTATAAAATCCAAACTCAAGTCCGTGAATAATTAAGTAATTAATTAATTAATTAAAACATCCAAGTGATTATACTCCAAAAGTGAACAGGTAATCTTGAAGCAATCTTCCACCACACCATATGTGTTCAGTGTCACCGCTCCCTTAAGAAATGCACTCACCAATAGAACATGGGGTTAATGATTAACTCGTATTGACGAAACATGTCTGGGCGTGGCTACACGGTAACCATTAGGAGGTTTTAACGTTCGGATTTACCGGCCATTGAGTGTGCAGTGCCTTTGAAGTGGAGAAAAGTGGAGTGGATAGGAGAGCGAGCGGAGTGGAGGGTGAGACTTACCAGCTGTTTTGGGTCCGACAAGACCGCACTACATTGCGTTACCACTGCAAACTCCGCACTTTGGAAAGTTTATGCTGAAGTGCCTTTGTTTGATGAAAAGGATGTAAGTGCAATAATTGAAGATTTCGTGTGCTGTTTTAATAAATAGTTTAACTATACTTCACTATTGGAAGCACTTTTTATCTTTACATGTGGAGTGCAAATTGTTTAAAGAGCACCTTTAGAGTCGTTTAATACCCTTGGGGGGATATTAAGTGATATTGCCGAGCATGAGAGTGCAAGGCATGTTCTGTTGGTGAGTGCATTTCTTAAGGGAGCGGTGACACTGAACACATATGGTGTGGTGGAAGATTGCTTCAAATCACTTCAAGCTTACCTGTTCACTTTTGGAATATAATCACTTGGATATTTGTTGTCGGAATGATTTGTCAGTGATTGTGTTGTGAATCTATTGCAACTCCAATGCCCCGTACACACGGACTATCCGACAACAAAACCGTGAATTTTTGTTCGAAGGTTGTTGGCTCCAATTTGTCTTGCATACACACGGTCACACAAATGTTGGCCAACAATTACGAATGTGGGAACATGTTGAAGTACAAGACGTACGATGAGCCAATAAAAAGGAAGTTCAATAGCCAGTGCACCACACTTTGGGCTCCTTCTGCTTGATTCAGAGCATACGTAAACTTTTGTGCGACGGACTTGTGTACACACAAAGTTTGGTTGGCAGAAAATTTGAGAACCTGCTAGCCAACATTTGTTGGCGGAAAGTCCGAGAACAAATGTTCGATGGAGCATACACACGGTCGGACTTTCAGCCAACAAGCTCACATCCAACATTTTGCGTCGGAAAGTCCGATCGTGTGTACGGGGCCATAAGGTTCATCCCTTACAACACACCCCTAAGAACTAGAAAAACATTATTAGGCAACACAAAGTGCACAGCACTAGGTCTACAATGCAACAATCCTTAGTTACCAATCAAAAAGCTTTTAATAAACCAAGATTAGTAAAAAAAAATAGATTTTTAATTGGTTGCCCTTAGTACATTATGGTACAAACTTGCATTGCTTCGCTGTCTAAACTTGCATAGATACATATCCATAGAAAAAATGGTTATTTTATCTAATACTGCAGAAAAATGTATTTATATGTAATGACTATAAAGCCCCATACACACTATAAGTTTTTCTGCTGAGTTTTTCGTTCAGATTTACCAAAACTATATAATATGAGGTCAAACCTTAGGAGTTTCAATTTGTATGCAATCAGGCAGGCCCTTCCACTACATGGTTTTGGTAAATCTGAAGGAAAAACTCAGCAGAAAAACTGATAGTGTGTATGGGGCTTTAGTGAACAAATTATATTATTTGGAATTTATTGTCTCATACAAGTTGATTTTTTTTTGTCTGTAGCAAATGCCTAATTCAATTATCCTTTCCCAATTCCTAATGCCTATCCTGGCTTTAGAGGGACATTTCTCCTCAGTGATGAACATGCTAGCTGCATTGGTTTTCCATTCTTCCCATGTGAATATATCATCTTTTTGAAAGATCCCTATGGTGGCCGACTGCTGGATCAGACCACAATAAAGCAGGAGCTTCCAGTGCCAGATTAATTATATTTTGTTGATAGGCGTTCTTTAATCAAATGCTTGTAATAACACAAGTGAGTCACTTGTACAAAGATTTTGCAACAATACCCCAACATTAAAAGACAATAACCTAATTTAATAAAATGCTTACCTTTCTTCTACAGACGTTAAATTGTCAATTTCTGTCATCACTTCTGCAATTTCAAACTTCAACCTCTGTTAAAAAAAAATAAAAAATTGTTAACTCCAAAAGAAAGTGATTTTTTTTTTACAGATGGGAGTGTAAAAGTGTTGAGGCTTTGACATAATTATTGCATAGGAGAACTTTTCTGAGGATTAACTTGGCTTACACATCACAGATCAGCTATGGCACTTCTAAGTTTCTGTATAAAATGTTGTTCTGAGGAAACATACAACAGTTCAAAAGCTAAAGGCTTTAAGCATTGTGATTATGCATCAAAATCACATCACTAAAAGGGTGAGATGGATGAAAGAATTAGTTGTTTCAAGGACAAGAGCTAGCATTGTGATGCTGTGAAGTTGGCGTGAGCGAAACCAGCAAACACATTTCCCGTAAAATACACCAAAACCATGACGTCTTTCTGCAAATTTTATGGTCAATGAGTCTTACAAGTAGGCATCGAGGTCTAGTAACATCAAAAGGACAATGTGTGAATAAAGAGAGTAAAGCTTAATGCACAACAAATGGCTTTGTTGAAAAGGAGATGTTTGGGGTTTTCAAATAAACATACATTTTCACCTCCATGATGTAGCAATGGTGTGATGCTGCAGCTTTCCCTTACCGACTCCAAGCCTGAGAACTGAGCCACGTGCTGAGAGCCATAACAAACCATCAAACAGTGTTAGGGGAATAACTGTAGTGAGTGGAGACCAATGGCCACTAAAAGTCAAGCTAAGCACAGTTCTAAGTTCTTTAATATGTTGAATTGTCTGAACCGCTAGACCGGTGATCGGTGTCACAAGAAAAGGTCAATGCAGGAGAAGAGGTTCGTAGTCGGAGTCACAAGCCATGGTCGATGCAGGAGAAAAGTTTTGCAGTCAGGGTCACTAGCCAAGCTCGATTCCAAGTAACAATAGAGGTAGCTTGAGGCAGCGGGCAGAATAATGTATGAAGCACAATAATCTGGCAACCAGGAAGTTTAGAGACATGGCTTAAATGAGGAAGTTCATGAGAGGAGCAAAGAGTTCAAGGTTCAGCAGAAATCAAAGCACAAGACAGGGTTGTCCAATGGATCAGGTAGAGTGCTGTCCAGCATCTCAGGTGGCTTAGCAAAAAGAGCCCTCGGCAGACACAGTAGAGGTCCCTGGTTTAAGTCCAGCTTCTGACAACCAGGCAGTTGTTTAGATCTTATCAATATGGTTAGGCTTTTTTGAGAACCTGGAGAAGCTCTGTGATGTTGGCTGACAGTAGGTTTTAGCCCGCTATTAGCTGAATTGGATCACAGAAGAGCACTCCTGTGACCCAGAAGAGAAGTATGGCCAAAAAAGCTTTGGCCTTACTTGTCTTAAGGAAACCAGTGTTGCCTCAGAGCTGTCAATCACTCTTAGCTTGCCTATGCAGGAAAATGAAAAAGGAAAAGCTAAGTGGTTGCTATAAGTCTAATAATCATCTATAATTTAGACTTATATTTATATACATGATGGCAATTATTATAAAATAAGTGAGGTTCAACTTAAAGTAGAACTTCCATATCAATTAAACTCATTAAAATGTCAGTAGGACACTGTGGGGGTTATTTATGAAAGGCAAATCCACTTTGCACTGCAAGTGCACTAGGAAGTGCAGTCGCCCTAAATCTTAGACCCCATTCACACCTGAGCGTTTTGTAGCTTGAAGCCTGAAGCTACAAAACGCTAGAGGGGAAAAATGATATTATTCTCAATGGAGATGGTTCATATCTCCACTACATGTCGCCTGAAGCTCAAACAAGTTCCGGACCCTTTTTTGTAGCTCGAATTGAGCAGATTTGGGCGTTTTTCTTCTTTTAACATTGGTGACCTTTTGCCCTGCACAAAATAGCGGCAAATCGCGGTAAAAAACACAGCGATTCGCGGTAAAAATGCCGCAAAAAACACTTGAAACCGCTACGCTCAGGTGTGAATGCAGCCTAAGGGGTAGATTTGAAATGAGGAGAAGTTCTGCTGATTTTATCATCCAATCATGTGCAAGCTAAAATTCTGTTTTTTATTTTCCTTGCATACCCCCCTTGAATCTACAACGACTTTACTTTCAAACGCACTTGCAGTGCAAAGTGGATTTTCCTTTAGTAAATAACCCCCTATGTTACCATGAAGAAGGGGACTTGCACAGCCTGGAAGTGTTGGTTTAACACTGTAACAAGATGGTAATCTCATCCACCTCAATGGAGTACTTGTGTATAACCTTTGACAAGCACACTGGCTTCATTTCCAAAATCTATAGTATATTGACTTGACCCCAGAAAAAACTGTTTTATATGACAAAGTGGGAACAAGATATATGCAAGATCACAGTGTGCGTCAAAATCATACATAAATACCTCATTAATCAAAGCAAACTACAAGGTTTAGCTTAGATGGTACATGGTACCAACAAGAATAGCCTCGTTTGTTCCAGGGGCCTCTCCCTCTTGCTTTCGAGGGTGCGGAATGGAAGGAACAATGATTCATGTATGGTGGTGCAGTCCCAAGGTCACACACTTTTGGATCCGCCTTTATAATTTTATCTTCTCACTAAGACAGATGAACTTAATTGAATCACCGCAACAAGCTCTCCTGGGATGCCCAGTAGAGGGTACACCTAAACAGGCAGGGAAGCTTGTAGCCTTTATCTTCACAGCAGCCAGAATAGCAATTGCCAGATCATGGAAGACACCCATGATCCCATTCAAACTGGTAAAAAATAAATTGCCATGGATCATGGTGAATGAACGCCTCTCTGCAGACCCTATTTGACAGTGAGAGATAGAACAAAAATCCAGAAAAATGCATTTAAAAAAAGTTATACATTTATTTGCATTTTAATGAGTAAAAAACAGGACTTAGTACTTGGTGGCAAAACCTTTGTTGGCAATTACAGAGGTAAGACATTTCTTGTGGTTGGCCAGCAGGTTTGCACACATCTCAGGAGGGATTTTGTCCCACTCGTCTTTGCAGATCCTCTCCAAGTCATTAAGGTTGCGAGGCTGACACTTGGCAACTTGAACCTTTAGCTCCCTCCACATTTTCTATGGGATTAAGGTCTGTAGACTTGCTAGGCCACTCCAGGACCTTAATGTGCTATTTCTTGTGCCACTCCTTTGTTGCCTTGGCCGTGTGTTTTGGGTCAATGTCATGCTGGAATACCAATCCAAAACCAATTTTCAATGCCTTGGCTGAGGGAAGGAGGTTCTCGCCCAAGATTTGACGGTAGATGACCCCGGTCCATTGTCCCTTTGATGCGATGAAGTTGTCCTATCCCCTTCGCAGAAAAACACCCCCAAAGCATAATGTTGCCACCTCCATGTTTGACAGTGGGAATGGTGTTCTTAGGGTCATAGGCAGCATTCCTCCTCCTCCAAACACGGCAAGTTGAGTTGATGACAAAGAGCTAGATTTTGGTCTCATCTGACGACAACACTTTCACCCAGTTCTCCTCCGAATCATTCAGATGTTCATTAGCGAACTTCAAATGGGCCTGTACATGTGCTTTCTTGAACAGGGGGACCTTGTGGGCACTACAGGATTTCAGTCCTTCACGGCATAGTGTGTTACCAATTGTTTTCTTGGCAACTATGGTCCCAGCTGCATGGAGAGAATTGAAAACATTCTCATGTGTAGTTCTGGGCTGATTCCTCACTGTTCTCATGATTATTGAAATTCCACGAGGTGAGATCTTGCATGGAGCCCCAGACTGAGGAAGATTGACAGTTATTTTGTGTTTCTTTAATTTGTATATAATTGCACCAACTGCTGTCACCCTTACACCAAGCTGCTTAGCGATTGTGTTGTAGCCCATTCCAGCCTTGTGTAGGTCTAGAATCTTGTCCCTGACATCCTTGGACAGCTCTTTGGTCTTGGCCATGGTGGACAGATTAGAATCTGATTGATTGCTTCTGTGGACAGGTGTCTTTTATACAGGTAACAAGCTGAGATTAGGAGCACTCCCCTTAAGAGAGTGCTCTTAATCTCAGTTTGTTACCTGTATAGAAGACAACTGGGAGTTCAAATCTTGGCAATTGATAGGGGATCAAATACGTATTTCACTCATTAAAATGCAAAACAATTTATAACTTTTTTGAAATGCGTTTTTTCTGGATATTTTTGTCGCTATTTTCTGTCTCTCATTGTTAAAAGTAAACCTACCGTTAAAATTATAGACTGATCATTTCTTTGTCAGTGGGCAAATGAATAAAATCAGCAGGGGATCAAATACTTTTTTCCCTCACTGTAAATCCTGTATAATAATTACTTGATGAAGCCATCCCTTTAGTTTTGGCTTCTTTCCTCCAATCAACATCTTTCTTGTCAGCACATGTGAATGCCGCAGACCCTGACTGGCACCTAACGTTGGCCTTCCTTCTCCCAGTTTAAAGTCCATTGTCCAAGCTGATCAGACAAAATCTAGTACTTAATATAGGTGCATTAAAAGTGAATTAAATATTGTATTGAATATTACATTAGAGGATTTATTTTACATCTTCCTAAAGTTCAACTTTTAAAAATATTGCAAGGCAAGCTTTTCAGCAGAAGGGCTACATCATACTTTTTATAAATATTAATGGGACAGAAAAAAAATTGTTTTGTAAATGAATGAGTCCACCTTTACATTAGGATTTCCATCAGAGTTCCCCTCTTACTTCAGGGTCCCCATCAGAGCCCCCTTCACATAAAGTTACCCATCAGAGTCTTCCTAGCATCAGGTCAAAGCAGGTATCACAGGCAATCTCAGCTGACCTCCACCCTCAATGAGGATATGCCACTGCTCTAGCTGTGGGCGAGATGAGATCTTGTAGTGGGCGGAAATGGCTCGAGGGCCATAGTTTGGACAGCCCTGTTTTAAAAAAATTCTAATTTGACTAATAAAAACATAAAAAGAAAAAAAAAGTGGTATATTTTATATGAATGGTATGTAAAATAAATTAATTTTCATCTGAGGAGGAAAGGAAAAGAAGTACTGTAGACATTTTTTTAATTGAATTTTCCATTGTGAGAATAAAACCTACTGCTCATCTATACAAGGTCCTTCCATGCCATTATGAAGATGGAGCCTAATCAAGGAGGATTGCTATTCTTTTAGAAAATGCCTTCTTGGTAAGCCTACATAGTTATTTATAAACATATTATAAATGTGACAACACTAGAGTTCTACAAGAAGCATCAAGTTTAAAGTGAAGTAACTCTCTTTTTTGAAAAATCAGTCTGGCATAAATGACTTTCTTTGGATACAACACTGCTCCCCTTGATTATCTTACTGAACATGGGGGAGGGGGGGTATTTACTAAAGGAGAATGCACTTTTTACTGCAAGTGCACTTGGAAGTAAAGTCATTGTAGATCCGAGGGGGACATGCAAGGAAAATAAAAAACAGCATTTTAGCTTGTACATGATTGGATGCTAAAATCAGCAGAGCTTCCACTCATTTCAGATCTCCCTTAGATTTAGAGCGACTGCTTCCAAGTGCACTTTCAGTGCAAAGTGGATTTGCCTTTTCGTAAATAACCCTCATAGTCTTAAAATATCTAAAGCCAGCACTATCCTCAACAGAGCCGCTGGTAATTGGGCCTATTTCCACCTTACAACAACGACAGCCAGGCACACAGCGTTTTCTTCACTCTTCCTCAGGCTCAAATAGTCTAGGGTTTTATTTTTGGCATTTTTAGTTCGGGAACAATGAACCTGGATAGGGATGAGAATATGGGATACTCCAAACTGTAGAAAACTTGCAAAGCTGTCCAAAATTGAGGACTGACAAGTTTCTGGCTGTTCTGTAACAGGCTATACGTGGTAGTGAAAATTGTAATAAAAGTAGAAATAGTAGTAGCACTGCACCTGACTGCTCTAAGTTCAGTCACTGCGAAGTGGTGTGCCACTGGTTAACTTGCATAATTCCCGGCTGCACCTGGTCCTAACTTGTGAGGTATTGTACTCCACATTCACTTCTCTTGTAAAGATGTCTGAATTAAGTACTCACACATGGAGCTTACCGATAACAGATCTTCCGTCTCTCTCCTCCATGCTGGCTCAAGCCAACTCCTGCTCTGGTGCATCCTCAGCTAAGCCTAGCTGAGACGTTAATGCTGAACTTGATCGATTTCTCTCCCTCTTCTCCTCTCTGCCCCATGGACAGAGCCCCCAGCACAGGGGACACCTCCAGACAGCTGAACCCTGGTCTCGGCTTCCAGGCCTCAGAGTATTTATGGACTTTCCTTTCACCTTCCAGCCCCATGCCAAACCCCCTACCCCAGGGATTGGCTGAAGACCCATAAATATTCAGGCAAAAAAGGGGTACCACGCTAAAAAAAATGTTCAGTGATAAAACAAGCATAAATATAAACAAGCATAAACAAGATGCGCTGAAAAAAGTCTCAATCCGTGAGTCCAACGAAACTTTGTGCAAAAAAAAGAAAGTCAATATAAGCCACTTGGAATTCTTGATATCACCACAGTGTGCAAACAGACAGGAGAGTGCCCGACCACCGTAATTTTAGAGTCTGCTTACCAGATGGCAAGCATAAAGGGCAGGTGGCTATAACCCAGCCATGGCCTTTAGCTTGCAGATGTCAACAGTGATAGCGATAAACTGGATTGTGCAGATTGCTCCCTCTCTCCAACTATGGTGTCCATTTTAGCTCAAATGGATAACCCAGAAGAAAGAAAACTGTTCAGACCGGCCAATCCTGAACAAATCAGCAGCTAATTAGAGCAAGTCCAGCCACCGACACATCCTTCCCCCGGCGTGAATATTCAGGCTACTTGTTCTGCTCTTCTTCCCACTATACTTCTAGGACTCTCCAGAAGATAGGGGAAATCAGCAGACCAGCAATCTGCGGCACAGCGGTATAGTGGGTAGCACTCTTGCCTAGCAGTAAAAAGGGTCACTGGTTCGAATCCCAACCACAGTACCACCTGCCTGGAGTTTGCATGTTCTCCATGTGCCTGTGTGGGTTTCCTCCGAGTACTCCGGTTTCCTCCCACACTCCAAACACATGCTGGTAGGTTAATTGGCTTCTGTCTAAATTGGAAAAGAAGAAAAGTAACAGTGCTCTCTGCAGGGACAAGGTGTTATGTGACAGGTGCTGAGGCTTGATGTGTTCCAATGCAACAGTAGTAAGAAGAGCCGGAAAAACTGTAATCCTTGAAGTGATGTTTATTGGTACATCAGAGTGACAATAAAACAATAAATCTGACATGTTTTGGCAATAGCCTTAGTTGTTCTGTCTAAATTGGCCCTAGTATATGAATGGGAGCTAGGGACCTTAGATTGTAAGCTCCTTGAGGGTAGGGACTGATGTGAATGTACAATGTATATGTAAAGCACTACAACGCTATATAAGTACCTTAAATGATAACAATCTGTGAGACATTGCACAGCTCCTAACATAATTAACCCCGGCTCCTCTGCCTACAGGGGAGCAAACAAAATGTACCCGACTATTAAACTAAGAACTTTTCTGGAGACAAGAATTCACTGTTCATCATACTATTTCATGCTATAACTGATAATCAAATGCATACATTTTCACATGAACTAGTTGTATCTTTTTATTCCAAGCAACTGTGTGAGAACTTTTAATTATGGCTAACTGCAGCCAAAAACTTCATATTTCCAAAGATTACCATACACCCAGAGGGATTCTGAAATGTTTTAGGGTCTTGAGGACCCCATTTAAACAGCTATGATACAGGACACTAAATATGCTGGCCTCTTCCTGCCGGCTACTTTCTCTAAAGATTCCACACCCACCAGTGTCACTATGATGAGTGGTCTGCTGAATCACACACTCTTTGAAAACAATCCCACACAGCTTCTCCTAGAAGCATACAGGGAAAATTATTATCCGTTCTCCAGCTGAGAGATGATTCAGAGTTTTTTTTTTTTTTTTAATTATCAATTACAGGAAACTTTTTTCATGACAAAATTATGATGTATGAATGTAACCAATTCTCAAAGTCGGAATATGTCAATATTGGGCTGACCATAGACAACTAGCATTTCATTTGAAAGTGTTCATTTTTAGGCCACTTAGCCCTTGTACACACGGTTGGACATTCTGACAACCAAATCCGTTGGATTTTGTCCGACGGATTTTGTCCAAAACTGTTGCTACACACAGTCGGACAAAGTTGTCGGAAAATCCGATTGTACATAACGTGATGACGCTATTTCATTACTAAGGGACTACGTTCAGGCTAGTAGCCAATAGCTTTGGCCTAGGAATTTGATCTGAGCATGCGTGGCACTTTGTCCGTCGGAGTAGGCTACACATGATCGGAGTATGTCCGATTGGAGCATTTTGTCGGAAAATTTTACCGGCAAGTTGGAAAAGTTGGTCCGTCGGATATTCCGACGGAAACAGTCCGATGGAGACCACACACAGTCAGAATATCCGACAAAACGGTCTGATAGGACACATTACGTCGGAATCTCCGACCGTGTGTACAAGGGCTAAGATGGTCATTTTCAACCGCAGTGGCATGAAAATTCAAAGTAACAGGGTGTAACATTTTTCTTGAATAAACATAATGTTAAAAGCTAATAAAATTCATGAAGGGCTTTTGAGTTGCATTAAGTCCCTGGTGGCATTATCAAATGTACTGCTGAGGTTTGTTGTGCAAATGTTAATTTGCAAAGCTACCAGTGTATGGTCAACATTAGGTAAACTGCAGTGGCTTTGGGCCATGCAACTTGTAAACACATCAAGCGAACACAGGTCAGAAGCCCAAAGAACATTTGTTATTGGAGGACATTTGGTAATTGGTATTTACTGCACTGGATAATACTATGAGATCAAG